>NC_052507.1:54000656-54085656 GCF_014356525.2 Nilaparvata lugens
CTTCTTCGAAGGATTAGGCCCAAAGGAAGAGACTTGAGACATTCTTTAGTGAGTTCCACTGCAGACTGTCATTAAAAATTCCTCAGCATTCTTTATAAATGAATAAAATTGATGCTTCCCACTGAGCCACTGATTGTAATTAACAACGTCTCAAGTTTATCTCACAGTATTATTTTTTCCCTAAAGTGAGATTTAAGTCAAACTTGCATCATATAAGTTGAATAGGAAGCATCGATGTTATATATGAAGAATGATGACAATTTAAAATGAAACTCACTGCCTGCCTATATTCTTCCTTCTAACTTGTAATGAAATGACTGCTTAAAAGAAAATTTCCCAACCCTCCCCTTCCTAATATGCTAGGAAGAACTAACGTAAATCTACCGTTAGTCAAAGGTAGAACGAACAATAATAATTTTGAAAATAATTTTTATAGAAATCAAGCAAACTGCCATGTAGATTCCAATTAAATGTAACTTCTCCCAATAATTCATTTTTTTAAACAGTATCAATCATGAAACTGAAAATTGAATCAAAACTCTAAAATCTTAATCAAAATACAGATATATATTCTCTAAAATCATATAATAGTGATTCACTCCATGACTTACATTACACGTGCACAATCCTAGGACGCTTAGGGCCTTTTGCTAAAAAAGTTAACCTACTTTAAACGCTAAACTACGTTTACTTGTAGATATGCTTGCATTTAACATAATGTGATCCATACGGAATTTATACAAATAGCTGACTTCCTCCGTTTAAACCGAGTATCTGCATACGGGCCTTAAGCCGGGTCCAGACGCTCAAGTTTACCATCAGTCTTTTGCTCAAGCAAAAGACGGATCGTTTGGTTCAAGCTAAAGACGGATGTAAAATTGCGTCCACACGCATCCGTCTTATATCGTCCGTTTTCCTATTTTTGTGCTCATTATTCCATAAATCCGGTAGATGAATAATTATATCGTATTTTTTCGCTGATTCTATTGGATAATGCTATATTTAGCAACATAATGACAAAAATATTACTGTTAATCACTAAATGGGTTGGTTTACATGCCATATCTCGAGACACAGAGATTATAAATGTATTGAAATTTTAAAGATAGTATTCTTATCAACAATATAGTACATCATAATATATCATGATAGTAGATCATAGTATCAACATCAAATTCTGAGAGCATCATGAGAATCAAGAAAGAAAAAAGGGTTAAATGGCGTTATAATCAATAAAAAAACATGCTTATTTTCAAGTACTCGCGAGGCATTTTATTAATTTGAGGGCGCTGAATCCGAATCTGAAATCACAATTTCTCTATCTTCATTTTTACGCGATTTAGGTCTTGGTGGATAGGCAAAAGACGGACGGTTTGATGGAAAAAGATTCCCGGCCGATACATTTTAAGTTTGACGAACAAGCTTGAAGACCCAACCGTTTTACCGTCCAGACACAACGACTTACATGCTCCGACTTTTGCTTGAGCAAAAGACTGAAGCTAAACATGACCGTCTGGACCGGGCTTTAGAGGCATTATACTAGGGAGTCCAAACTCACTAGGTTGCTTACTGCAAAATCCGTAGAACTGTAGAAACCAATTTGGAGAAAAAAGACCCCCACTTGTTATGGTGGATGGGAATTTCTGTATTATTTTAAATGCGAATCATCAAACAACTTGAATCAATCATGGATGAGTAGGTCTACATTCTTCTTGTCTATAGTGAGATTCACTTCAAACTCGCAGTAATGATTTAATGGGAAGTATTTGGGTTATTCACAAGGAATGCTGACAGTTTAGAGTGAATCTCATAAGATGAAAAGCAACAGAGCTAAAGAATAGTATTAATTAGAAATTATAACAATAATAAATAATTTACAAATCCAAAATCATATCTCATTCACACTGAAGAGGTAGGTTAACAGATTTAAAATCTAACTACAGAACGAGTAGTCCAGTCACTATAAACATCGGTGCTTGCAATATTTATAATCTAGTTCTGATTTTTTAATATTCTTTGGATACATAAGAGAAGTCCAGAACCACCCTACATACAGAGTGGTCCGAAAACCTCGTATTTTTTATTCATTTTCCAGCGTCCAGCAATTTCCGCCAAATCCGCAGTAATCGAACAGAATATTAAAAATATATTGAATATATATTTTGATCCTTGAGGTGTCGCTATGCACGCCTTTCCACTTAATTGAGTGCATCTAACGGGTGATTCTCATATAACATGATCTTATGAACCTATATCATTGTGCGATGATCTCAATGAGTGGATAATGAAGTTGGTGATGATGGTTGAAGCTAAAAATGAGGTGTTTTCAGAATACAAGGAGCACTGTTATCAGGTGAACTGAGAAATGTATTTGAGATTTGAGCGCTCTACCTGGTCTCAGATTGAAGAGGAGAATATTACGCCCAGAGGGATTTTGAATTATACACTTAAATGGTAACAATCGTAAGGCATTGTTGATCAAAAACTAAAATCATCAAAATTGATTTTTTCTTGAAATTTTACTCATTTTTGGAAACATGTGACTATACTCATTAAAGATAGAAATTTCCGAAGGATTTCATTTTATTCAGAATGTTATAAAACTGATAAAAAGGCAAAAGCAAAATTTTGTGTTCGATTCCTGGATTCGGCGGAAATAGTTGGAAACTGGAAAATGAACCGAAAATACAAGGTTTTTGGGCAAGTACACCCCCTTTTTCATATCTATATTGACTGAACTAGAGTATTTCGAATCACATGTTTTCTCAAAGGCTAATGTCACACAAGTATACGGCAAAATTGGTCACTGGTCACTGCGCACATGGAAAATGTGTGTGCATCCGGTGTGGCATGGTCTCATCGACTTCATGAAGCTGTCGTATTGTCCATTCGTGATCTCCCATACAATATTATTCTCCCATATAATCACTAAAATCCAATATTCATTGACCCATAAATACAGTTTAAAATGGTGTAGATAAGGTATCCAACCGTTTCTAGCACACAGTTTCTACGTTACCCGAAACGAACACAGATAACCTGCGTTATCTCCTAAATACTTTGGGAATATTATGAGAAACTCACACAGTTATGTTCTCCTAAATGGCATATTGCTAGGAAGATTAATGGGAAGGAGAGGAGTCGGCAGAAGAAGAATTTCAAGGCTGAAAAATTTGAGAGCCTGGTTCTCCATGAACACCGCGGAATCGCTCCGTGTGCAGCTGTGGATAGGGCGAAACTAGCCACCATGGTAGCCAACCTCTGGAAGCGGACAGGCACATTAAGAGGAAGAAGAAGAAGAAGAAGAAGAAGATAAACCTCTTCTTAAGAAAGAGAATCTCTTAAGCCACTGCTACGAGAGAGAGTGAGAGAGAGAGTGAGAGAGAGAATCTCTTCGCAGATGAATTGGAGAGACAGAGGATCTCTTCCGAGAGAAAATTCCTCGACAGAGAGGATTTCTCAAAAGAGGAGATCTCTTTAGAGAGGAGAGAGACTCACCATTCCATAAGTCCATTGAAAGTGATCACAGCTATGAAAGGGAGGATCCTGTCATGGTCCACCACACATTAGCATATACGTTTGAGCCGTCTACTACACACGTGCTGCAATTCACACTATGTGGGCGTATTGAGTGTATTTGGCTACATAGGCGACACCTTGGGTAGACATTATCAGATGAGATAACTGACAAAACCCTTCGCAGACATCAATACAATGTGTACAAAATGTTTTCATCGACTCATGTTTGAAAAATTCTCTATAAAGGTGCGTACAGACTTATGCGCCACGAACAAGCGCATTTCGCGTTCCTTCAGCTGATGATGTGCTCATTATAGCTGTATTTGTACATAAACAGTAAGATACAGCAAGCATAGCATCAGCTGATGAAAATCGAAATGCGCGTGATCGTGGCGCATAAGTCTGTAAGCAGCTTAAGATGTTGACTTTTTACAATTTCTGTGCTCTCACTCTCCAAATACTCATAATTAATCACATTGTTACACGTTAGATAGAATGTGGAGTGGGATACCTTACTCCAAAGACAAAATATATTATAATAATAATTATGAGAACGATAAATCTAATCTTACTCTCAAATAAAATTCATGAACGACCTATTAATAACTATTTTCAAGCTTGGCTGCACTCTCTTCATCCTGAACATCAGCAAACAATCAATCAAAAGTTGTCAGTACTTGGGATTCATCATTGGTGAAGAATAAAGAGATTGTTAGTCTAGAATCACACACTCCGTGTGAATGATTCAAAGGTTCCAAGGCACCTTTGGGTACTGCTGAATTGGTTCAGGACTGGACAGGGAAGATGCCAGAGAAACGTGCACCGTTGGGGCTTTGCTGATTCTCTACCATACATAGAAAAATGCTCCTACAATAGTAAATAGTGAGCTTTCAACAACTGAGAACTAATCACTGACTTTGAGAGTAAATAATATTGAAGAGTAGTGTTGCAGACAAACAAACGATCACCCATCCAACAGAAAACCTTATTTTACATAATATTATTGTTCCTTTTGTCTTATCATCCATGTATTCTCAACTTCAATCTGAATAGACTACTTAATTTGGTTATAGACATATTTATAACCCATCTTCAAGATATCTCATTCTGTAACCAATTCCCACATATTTTCAAGAGTAATTTGATGGTCAAACTATTCCATTCCCTGTCCCCCTCACTATCTTTTCACCCCTTCTTTAGCCTGTGATTTGTCATATTCTGGGAAAAGATGATAAAATTGTTCAAAATACAAAGGAAGCTCGTTAAGTAGTGTAACAAGGCGACGCTATCATTAGAACCCGTTGACTGAAGGCTGAAAGAAATTTCTTAATTGGGACACTTTTTTTAGCAAAATGATCACATTATTTTCATCGTAGAAGCTCGAATGAGACACTTCTCTCTATTATATGTCTATTTTGCTGCCACATATTTTCAAATTAAATTTTCTCGAGTTTTGATTACCAACGAAATCAGGATCAAATCAATGGATAATCTATTGTCGATTAAGTTTCTATTTTGATTCGTCAATGAGACTGGAAAGAATCTTCAATTCCTTGTCAATTCAATGAACATTAAGTATAAAAGCAATAAACGCTCAGCAAAATAATATTTAAGCCTAAAATAATCTCAAAATGAATTTGAATGAACCAAATAGCACAGTATAAAACTAGCATAGTAAAAAATTAAAGCACTCCATAGCCCAGTAAACCAAGCATGAACAATGGGAAAATGCAGACAAGAAGGCATGGAAACATGTAATGGGAGTGTTTCTTCAGTATGCCGTATATTCTTCTATAATCTCTCACATTGGTGAGGAACGGTCACTAGGTATTCCTGTTGGTCGGGTAACCGCTGAAACTCATCTCCGCTATTTATTAATACCTTTGAGCTTCGAACCTTCTTCCCAGAGCTTTGGAGAAATTTTAGTTCTTCACATTTCTCATGATCAATCAACAATAGCTGTTAATAATATGGTTCGAGTAGTGTAGTCTAAGTCAATATAAAAAATTAATGCCAAATTCTGTATTAGTAATAATCCTTTCAACTATCAAGTGTATCTATACAGTCTAGAGTCCTGAGATCCCCATATGAAATAATACAGTCGGTAGATGTTCTAAATTTTGCACAATTGATGTGGAAATTTTGCCATTTTAGTAATAATGGGTCACTGGACTAGTTTGAAACGTGTAATAGCACTGAGAGTAGCTTATGAAAAATATTCCTAAATATGCCGTACAGCGAATAATAATTTATCTTGACGGCATTACCATCATGAACTTATCCCTGTGGCAAAATTTGAGACAAGGTCCTAGCACAATTTAAGGAAAACAATAAAAGGAAAACTTTTGCCGTTCCCCAAGATTTGCAATACTGTCACTCCAGAGTCCATAACAGCCACGACAAGCTACGTAGAAACGTCCGTCGACTGGGACTCATCTATCGTATGTCATTTTAAAAAATGATGAGGCAATTTTGGACATTTTATTGCAAGACCATAAATGGCAAGTTGAATACATGCCATTTCATTAGCATTCTACTAGTTCTATAAATTTTCTTGTGGAATTGATACTATCTCAAAATATCTTGTTCCCTGCTTCTCTCTGTATCTAGAACAGTCTCATATAAATCTCAAATGCTTGTAGCTCAAGCACAGTTAATGCTATGGATGAATAAATCAAGTTGGTGGTTTAATCTAAGAATGAATCACATTAGAAAAGAGACTTAATATGAAGATACAATATCAAATACTATTTAAATTCAAATTCGGACGAGAACGATAGAAAAAGGATGTGGAGTGGTTAAAACGGTTCGATAACCTCCCACCTATCATTATTTTTCTCATTCTTCTCCTCCTCTTCAATCTTATGCTTTCCATCTTTCCACTTATTCTACTCATCCTCAGCCTCCTCTTACTCGTCTCTTCCTTCTCCTTCTCCCGATACTTTATTCATTTATTTATTTGTTGATATAGTTACAAATCATATGAATATGATCGGGATAGAACAACAGGCATAGCCCAAAACTATTATGTTTCCAAATTTTGATAAATAAAAAAATGTCCGAAAAAATAGGTTATGTTCTTACTGAGAAAAGTTGAAGTTCAAAGTTCTGTCCAAGAATATTATTAGCTAGAAATTTTGAATTTAGAATGATTAAAATACCAAATTATAGTCAAATTTTGCACTTAATATCACCGCACTTTGAATAAGTTGAGTTATCTCAGAAAATTTTGAAGCCAAAAATATACACAGAACTTTCCACTAGGCACAGCTGTTACTTCTCCTTAATTTCATTCATATTCACATAACTCTTTCAACCTCCATTCCTCTGTACCACTATCTTCTTCTCATTCCCATTCCGCTCATCACATCACATTGCAATTCATCAAAAATATTGATCTTTTTCTTTTCTACCACTCCTCTTTTCCATTTCTTTCCCTTGTCCTTTTCCCTTTTTCCACAACTCCTTGTTTCTCTCGTAATGCGAGCTCAGTTTCAAAATGTCAAAAGCACATTTCATTCTAGCATAACAGCCTTAACAAACATACACGAATGTACAAAAACATTTACAAGCAAGAGTACAAGAGTACAAACAGGCTGCACAAGATAATATTATTGTAGAGGCGTGTATTCGACGAAAACCTAATTTTCGGATGAATCAAATACTGTTTGTAATAGGACAAGCTGACAACTCAGAGAGCAGAGCAGTTGTACGTAGCAGCGATAAGTAGCTTACAGGGTAGAGCCTTGCAACGGACGAGAAAATAATGCAGCAGAATGAGGGAGTGATGAAGGAGGAGGAGAATGAGGTGGAGTGAGAGTAGGAGGAGGAGAGGGAGTAAGAGAAGCGAGAGGGGGTGGAAGAAAGACATGCGAAGGAGGAGAAGGGGAAGAGGAGAAGAGGTTGCATTTGAGAAGATATAAAGAGCAGAACGAAGAAGAGAAGTGGGAGGTCGATGAAGAGTGTATTATTCTATTTTCTATTTGAATATTTGAATATTTGAATATTTGATTCTAACTTGAATACAGCACATTTCCGATTCTTAAATAATGTGACCAGGAATTCTTGAGAATATTGAACAGATTTGATGATACAATTGAAAATTACGTATTATATGCAGGTAGTGTATCTGAAAAGAGAACGGTTTCCAATACAATGTGAGTTCTCAGTTGAAATGACAAGTTCTGAAAAGCTATTCTGAGATTTTAATCAAACTTCCAGCATTTGTGAGATTTTAGAGAAAGCCAAAAACTATCTCTTGGTTTGAAATGAAGTGTTCTCTGTATCATTTTCGAATGTTAATAAATGGAACTCTTGAAGTGTAACCTACAAATACAATTTTTATTATTTATTTAATGTCGTTCAACTCACTTGGAAACTGAAAACAAAGGAAAGAAGTGTTGAAGTTGTATGCATCAATAAAGAAAGAATGAAGAAGTTGAAAGAAGTTCAAAGTAGATAGAAACAGGAGTGATCAAGAAGGGGAGTTGTCATCATTCCTTGAAAACAACAACAATGATTTCCGTTCATCCAATGCTGACAGTTTGAAATGATCTCAATAGCCTTAAGTCCTAAGCATCTCTGATTTCGGAGTTCGATCGACGAAATCTTCCAGGCTATGGCTTGAAAAATAAAATCTTCTGTAAAACATACTAAATAGGTATGTGATATGTTGAAACTTAAAATTTGGGCCTTTCCATGGAGAATATAGGCCGTTTGAACAATAATTATCGAGCACCAAGCACACATCTCATATTCCAAACACGTGTCAATTCATATCTGAGAATTTCTCCCTCCCTCACTCCACTGCTCTCTCTGTCTCTCTTGAAGAGGAAAGAGCTTTTCTCGCCCACAATGAATTTTCCGGGTCGATGATCTTCGCCGGACGCGCTTTCCATCTATGATGGAAATTCCGCTGCTTTCCCGAGTTGATGACGTCATTGAGACAATTATTGTGACATCATTGTTATTATCTATTTTGAATCCCCACTATTCTATCTCCAAACATATCTACTATTCTCTATGTTGGTTATGAGATTCAGAAAGTTATGTATTCGTGCATAGAATTCAAATATATTAAAGTTCTTAGCACTTTATTGATGACTTGATTACTTTATCATCGTAGGATAATGCTAGAGAATAGGACGTGTTTGGTCCCTCTATACTGTATAATTAATGCTATATGCTATATGCTATATTATGTGTGAAATCTAAGAGTATTCACTAGGTGTTGAGTGATATTTAATATTTTTAGGTGATTTATAGTTGAAGTGATTCATGAAATGTTGAAAAATTTGATTAAACAGCACAGTATTCAATGGACCGATAAATTCCTGACATCAATTTGTTAGTTATTGATATTAAATGTATCACCACATTCCAAAATTCACAGAAATACTCACTCGTACGGTACATATCTTGCAAATTTCGAATTCCATGCACTGAGATATTTTCAACGTAGGACTACAGCGTGGAAGATTGTCAAAGTCAATACAAGGCAAAACAGATAAATTAATACCAGTACTCTACAATTCCCATCAATTTGTCAATGTTTGCAGAGAAAATTGGACAAAAATTTTAGAGTGGAGAAACATAACCTAATTTCTTAATTAGTATATGAATTTAATGGAGGAGGACCAGTTGTTTTGGGTTTTGTTTGTTCATCTTCTCCCAATTATTCTATTGAATAATAATATTGGATATCATTGGATCAATAAAGGAATAAATAAATTCAGTCTATTCTGCTGAAAGCAAATTCCAAATTTAGATTTGTATCCTGTTTTACTCCAGTTCTGTGTACTGTCAAAAATGAAATATTTTTCAGTTCGATTGTTTGGTTCCACACACAGAATTTAATAGCATCTACAATTGGTAGAATAAAATCTTCCATATTGGTAGAATATTGTATCAAAATCAAACTTCAACGTTTTGAACTAATCTATTGATTGGAAGTTCCCAAGTTTCATGATGACGAACTTTAACTTTGAGAAATAGCAAACAGTCCTTATGATTAATAGGATTAAATCCAGACAATGAAGAGACTTGATGAGGCTGAGCAAAAGTTTCACTAGGGGTCTAATGAGGCCTCACATGAGAAATTATTGTTTTTGTACAAAGTTGAGCAGAACTGGAAGTTTTGCAACCCACATACAACATTTTCTACGTTCTTATTGGTCGGGCAACAAGAACCAATGGGAGTCGTACATGGGTTTTCCATTAACAAAACGTCAGTTTACTACGTCGTAAAAGTTCATTCAACCTTTTTTTAGACATGTGACCGGTGAATGATAGCTTATAAATGTGTGTTTTATTGATTAATTTCGTCGTATGACATGGAAATGCAGGTGACTGATAAGTTTTAAATGTTAGATATATTGATTTCACAACGAAAAATGTGATCAAACAAAAATTTTCTTGTTTCACATGTACAGCATGTTAGTTGTGAGACACGGTATATGAACAGCGAAAGACTGATAAAAAGGGCATAATAGATGCATAGAGTGAAACTCACTCCAGAACTCCTTATAAAATATAACACTATCCAAACCAAGCTGTTATTTTGAAGTAAGTCTCATAGGTAGATGAAAAACCGCATGAACTGAAAGAACTCTAATTTGTTTGCTCTCTGTACGCCTACTGGTAGGCCTACTGTGGTACTAATGACTGTGCGCCCTATTTCTATTTGCTAGAAAGGTTGGAGTAGTTTATCAGCTTCTGTACGCATTGATATGAGTTGTACTAAGAGTAATGGAAAGATGTTTAGTTTTAGTCATCAAACTGCAAACACAATTTTTCTAGTAGCAAATACTGTACTGTAGATCTGATTCGTAGTAAACTGAAAAAAAACTAACTGTTATAGAATATGCCGAATAAAAAATAATTGTTATAGTTGATTTTCTCACTCGAAGCAAGGAGGAGAGAACACGGTTTTTTCTATGCTCGAAGTATGAAAGTTGATGAAATAATAATATGGAAATGAAAAATGAAAATTTCTCAAACTCCAGTCACCTCTTTTTGAAAGCAATCAATTATCAAAATGCTTCAATATGAACCCTAGAAGTTGAGTTATATCTGTATGGAATCTACCGTTATATTTGTAATATAGCATGAAATAATAATCTATCCCTCTTTTTTATATTCTACTCAGTATCCCTTATTTGTGTTAATAGTAGAGAACTATCACTTACACTTACGTGATGAAGCACTCCGCATTCATTTAAAAGTCATTAATAAGAACATAATAGACCCATTCCACCCGTTACTCAAGTTCAAATCAATAATAAAACGGTGAAGTTTGTGAGTAGAATCAAAAGTTCACCATTGATAATTTTCAGTTTCAACTTTGAATCTTCACACTCGGATTCATTCATTCATTATTATTAAATTCATCAAGCGAAAGTTATTGAACCGTTCAACAAGATAATTTCTCCACTTTGGAAGATATTGGATGGGTTCTTCTTTGAGAATTTCGAAATATCATCACTGAAAAGAGCTAAGATAGTATTATACTCGGAATAATACAAAAACTTTGGAATAGCTGAAAGTGTATTGGAATAGCTGAAGAATGCTTATATTAGTTTTTTACGATAGTTTTACCCGGATCAATAATAATATTTGTTGGTACTGCTTATTATGAATGCTTGTTATAAGATGTTTTCGAATGGTTTTATTTATTCCAGTCTAGGTTTCATGTCCCAAATCATCGAAAAAATATTTGGGAATAGTAAATTATTATTCTGGGAGAATTTTATCTAATCTGATGAGATTCAAAAAACTAGTCTTCAACATACTTCTATAGTGAGATTGCCGCTGTAAAGTCAGTGGAAATGATAGAAGAGCATAATTGCCACTTCTATTTTTCCACTGCCTTCTATTAGTCATTCGGGTATATTCGATCTAATATTATTTTATTGATTCTTGTTAATTACTGACAATTATCTCAAATATACTATAATCACCAAGAAAATAATAATTGCCATAAAATTGAGATAAGGTATCCTGGCAGTCTAGAGATTTGAAATTGAATTAACAGGTTTAACGAGCCAAACTACTCCGTAAGTGTGGGGCTCACATGAATTGTTGCTATAAACTATGAATCCTTTGTTGCTGTGGACCCTCACAAACCACAAAAACGATATTAAAACATAGTAGGCTACAGCTTACGTTACGTCCAGTATAGGTTGAAAATAGTCTTTAACACAGAGCGTTTCAAACCCATAAATGCCTACACGTTGGAAAAAGAGGTTCTCTGCGTTTGGACAAAGGCGTTCAAAATGCAGTGTTATTCTATGGTGAGTCGAAATTTAATTTGCAAAGTTCTGTCTATGCCGAGATTTCTCTCCTACTTCATTTTCTTGCATCTCTTTTTTTATTATTCTCTTATTATTTCTCCTTTTCATCCTCATCCCTCTCGTCCTCCTTCTCCTATCTCCTCTCCTTCTTCTCCTGAAATATCAGTATTTGATAATAGCAACACCTAAAGAAATAACAAACTTAAAGCATAGTTAGGGATAGCCGGTTTTATCAATGTGTGTTTGTTGTAAAAAATACCGGTTCCCTTTAATATTAGGCACGTTTACCAGTTGTGTAAAAAACCAGACCTAGCGGTCCTCTAATCGATTATGCTGTAATAGGACGAATTATCATTTTTCTCTCAAACAAATGATCAAATCTATCCTCTCAGACATCTAGCTTACGCCAAACACTTTTCAAGAGGCACTCAAATTAATAGGCTCACTCATGTAAATGACCAAAAACATGTTCTTTCTTATGTTTCCATTGTCCTATTTGGTCATGAGGCAACATGTTTGTCTGACACTATGACACTCAATTTGTTAGAATAATGGTATCTACCAGAAAAACACGTTCTCACGTTCAAGGTTTAGTCAGTCAAAAAAGTATTCACAACCAAATAGTTCTTTCATATTTTACAAAAATATACATGGAAGATCCAAAAAGAATACATGGTGCAAGACGAAAATCAAGAAAGAGAAGAGATAAAAAGGAGCAAAACAAGGAGAAAATAGGGGAAAAGTGGAAGCGGGAAGACGGAAAAGTAGACGTAAAAGGAAAGTAAGAAGAGAAGAGAAGAAGAAGAAGAAGAAGAGGAGAAGAAAAAGGAGAAGTAGAGGAAGAAAAAAAGAAATAAGCAGTAAAGAGAAGAAGGAGAAAAACAGGTAGAGAGAGGAGAATGAGAATTGGATTTCTTCAGGATAGAGTGAGAAGAGAATGAGTAGAAGGGGAAGAAGGAGGAGAAGGAGGAGAAGGAGGAGGAGGAGGAGAAGGAGGAGAAGAGGAGAAGGAGGAGAAGGAGGAGAAGGAGGAGAAGGAGGAGAAGGAGGAGAAGGAGGAGAAGGAGGAGAAGGAGGAGAAGGAGGAGAAGGAGGAGAAGGAGGAGAAGGAGGAGAAGGAGGAGTAGGAGGAGAAGGAGGAGAAGGAGGAGAAGGAGGAGAAGGAGGAGAAGGAGGAGAAGGAGGAGAAGGAGGAGAAGGAGGAGAAGGAGGAGAAGGAGGAGGAGAATAATATAAAGAAAAATAAGAAGTAGACAGAGAAAAAGAAAATAAAGAAGAAGAATGTAAATTTAACCAGACAACTTTTTCTACAGAGTTCAAGGTGGTGTCATAGCAATATAGCAAAAGAATGTTCGACCACCAAAACAAGAAATTCTTTCACATTTCACAAAAATCTGGACAAAAAATGAGAACTTCTTCTAGCAGGGTTCAAGGGTAGCCGGTTCGATTATGATAATGTAAAATACGATGTGGGATGTTTCTCAAAAAATGTTTTGCAATACTTTAGCGACTGCTCATTTTGTAAGCAGTTTGTCGACTATTGTTTTTATGTCTAGATCTGAATATTGTGAAATTATTATATCTATAGTATATTATTATATTATTATAGTATAGTATGGTACTGTGAATGTACTTACCAAGTTTTTGAAAGAGAGAAATATGGTGGTTCGATTGTAATAGGGATAGGGAGTGTTATGGTGATAGTTACTTAGAAAGTATTGAAAAAACCAAGTGTTCGTACTAAATTTGTATTGGCGAAGCCGTTGTCATAGTTGTTGAATAGTTCAGGTGATATTACTGTTATTAATTGAATATTGCAGAATAAAATCATCTGAAAAACTCAATAACAAATTAGAAATACTACTCAATACAAGATGAAAGATGATGAAAATACTCTGCAATACAAAAAGACTTGTACAGAAAGATCTCATGAGAATCGATAAACTGTACGGTATTCATATAGGGATGAATTCAGTTATTAGAAGAAGTGGAACAAAGTGCGAATTTTCCAAGCTTCAACTGTCCGATTTCATGATATACAAAATGATTCTTCTACTTCTCAGCTATGTTGAATGATTATTTCCAATAGAAAGTTTCACTCAATTCAAATTGAATATTACCTTAAAATGTATCACTCAAATCGATTGATATCAAAGCAATCGCTTCTGTACTATGAAGTAATTTTCATGATCCATCATTGGAACATAAATTTTTGGCTTCAGAAATTTATGAGACTCTTGTTCAGTCAAAGTACTTGAGTCCTTCACATAGCACCGTTGGAGCACAGAAATTCAATATTAATTTGTTAAATTTCAAAATGAGTTCGATAAATGATTGAGGAAAAAGTTAATTAACTTTGGGTATTGATTTGTGTCAACTTTAATGATTCAATAAAGTTTGTCTACAAAGAAAGGACAAAAATTAGAACAATATGGATTTGCTTCTCAGGCCTAATGTAACACATAAACATAATAATAAACATATTATATTCGATATAACATATAAACATGAGAATTGGAGGTCTATAAGGAAGATGTTGATAAAGCTAAGCTATAATAGTTGATTTTGAAACCCATATACGAGTATAATCCTATGGAAAAATAATTAGAAGAAAAGAAATTGTAAACGAAAATTGAATGAATAAAACATTTTCTCAAGAGTCAAACACCAGTAATTATTTCTTCTGATTCCGAATAGTTCTTCTGATTTTCAATAACGTATTATTCCTTCAATTCAAATTCAAATCTACGGTCTAAGATTGATGTGTACTCAATCCTCAATAATTATTTTCATTACATACTTACACCCACGAAACTATCTCTATTGAGATACACTTCAACTATAATCATTGAACGCGAAGCACTGCTGGTATTTATTTGTAAGAGATGCTCAAAGTTTTAAGTGAATTCCGCCATATCAACCGCGAAATACCAATAAGATATAGATTTTCCGCTAATCCCCTATCAATAAAATGATCTCTGAACTTCTCATCTGAACTAGCTTCTGAGAACAATCCGTCCTAGAAGTTCGATCACTTGAGGAGTGAGTAGGCTACTTGAGCTCCTCCTTCAATAGTGGGCTTCTTATGGATGCCGGTGAAGCACACAACTTACCAAGCATCAGACAACAAAAAGACTTAACTGGTAATCGGCTTATTTCCAATTCCTTCTGCTTACTGATAGATATCATCCTTGGCGGCAGAATCGGAGTTTTCTTGAAGGAGAAGTGGGTCATGCACTGGATTTTCCTGAGGGGGAAAAGTGGAGTGTATCTAAAGTTCTCTTCTGGAAAAACGGGAGGATATGTTAAACAAAGACAGCGTTGGAAAGAGAAGAAAAATGTTGTATTCTATAGTAAGACTAGTAGTTCTGTGAACAGTAGACCTCGCGATCAGTAAGTTAAATTGACCTGTTGCTATGTTTTCTCAAAAATTAATAAATAATTTATCAATTTAAAATGTCTAGAAAATATCCTAAATAAACATAGAGCTTTCTGTCCTATCGTACCGTGACGTGTCGTCCCGGAGTGTGAGTATGAGCGCTGTTATGGCAGGTCTGGCTGCCGTCGATACGCCAATCCAATCAACCCATCAGAGAACATTCTGTGTTGGCGAAAAGTCGGTGTGTTGTAATTAACAAAATAAACTACCATAATGCTGATTTCCTACAAACTTCATTTCTCACTTTTCATGATTTTAGAAATCAAATTCTTTTCGATAATATTTGTTTCAATTTTAATCATCAGATTAAAAAAGGAAAATGTAAAAGAAATGTTTTCTATCAAGAACTCCAAACTCCAAAGTAGAATCATGGCCTCAGCTTATGGAAAGACAAAGTTAGTAGACAACTATCTACTAACGTTGATGGAAAGATGTTCGATGTTTTTGAACGGGTAGTATAGTCCACTAGACAGCTGATTTATGATGAATAATTCTAAAGTCTGATTTTTACGGTAATATTGGCGTTCAAAGGAGACTCCTTTTCCTTTTGTATTATCGTTAGAATGCAAAATTTCAAAAAACCGTATGTATACGTCGACGTGAAATTCAAAAAGGAACATACCTGTCGAATTTCATGAAAATCTATTGCTGCGTTTCGCTGTAAATGCGGAATATAAAATATGAACAAAAATATAAACATATTCTTCAGTATTAAACGAGCAATTTCTGTATATCTGTTTGGATGTTTGAGAAAATGTTTATATGTTTGTATTTCACCGGATCTCGAAAACGGCTCCGACGATTTTCACGAAATTCAGAACATAGTAGGTTTATAATATATAGTATATAGTAAAAATTCGATTGCACTAGGTTTCATCCCTGGGAAAACTCGCTGAAGGACATTTAAAGGATTATCCATCCTTGGAAAAAACTGATAATTTCGTCGTCTGTTGATGATGGAAGTGAGTGAGCGAGTGAATGTGTGTGAGACTGAGAGAAAATTATGACTCAGCTGTTGAACTTTTGAATCATTCAATCAGGTACTTAGTGCCGGTTGTACAAAAGCCGGTTAAAATTTTAATCCTGATTTAATTCCAGTAGAACCAATCAGATAAGCTATCTTTTTACTTTCCTTGCCCTATTACCATAGGTAAGGAAAGTATTGCTTTCCAAAAAAATTAAGGTACCCTAATTTCATGTTATCTATACGTTTCATTACTTTCCTTGCCCTATTACCATAGGTAAGGGAAGTATTGCGTCCCCTGAGTCCAAAAACATGATTTTTGGGTATTGGTCTGTATGTATTGTGTGTGTGTGTATGAGTGTATGTGCGTCTGTGTACACGATATCTCATCTCTCAATTAACAGAATGACTTGAAATTCGGAACTTAAGGTCCTTACACTATAAGGATCCGACACGAACAATTTCGATCGAATGCGATTCAAGATGGCGGCTAAAATGGCGAAAATGTTGTCGTAAACAGGGTTTTACGCGATTTTCTCTAAAATGGCTCCAACGATTTTGATCGAATTCATACCCAAAATAGTCATCGATAAGCTCTATCAACTGCCACAAGTCCCATATCTGTAAAAATTTTCGGGAGCTAAGCCCCATCAATGCAAAGTTCGATTTTAGATTCCCAATTGTCAGACATCAGATACAATTTAAACAAATCAAGTGGAGTAGATTGAGCATGAAAATCTCTACAATTAATGTTCAGTAACATTTTCACCTAAAATTGAAAATAAGCTTTAAATTCGAGAAAATGTGATTATTCAATAGCAAATTATTGTTGATTCTATTAAATCACTAGCCGTCAGGCTCGCTTCGCTCGCCATATCCGTCTAGCCAGGGGGCTCCGCCCCCTGGACCCCCGACTGGATCGTTCAAGAATGAGATCAGCAGGCTCGCTTCGCTCGCCTGTATTTTTCATTTGAGCATTTTTATCATATGTTAGAGCAATCCAGTCGGGGGTCCAGACTAAACGTCTGGCTAAACGGATATGGCGAGCGAAGCGAGCCTGACGGCTAGTAATATAATATTCCCAGGATTGAAGAATTTTTCCGCGATAAATGCATTTAACCCTTAAAGTGGTCGTGCGGGGTGTCTTAAACACCCCAGTAAGGTAAATTTTGCTCTAGCTTGATTGATCAATTGGCTAACCTGCTGACCGGTACAGTACCTTCAAACCAGTGCATGAGTGGGAGAACCAAATCAAAAATCCAGTTCTGCGACACTAATTGTATGAGTAAGATCTCTTCAATTGTCTTTGGGGTGTCGGCAACACCCCACGCGACTACTAAAGTAACTTTTTGTTGAGTTACTGACACATGAAAACAGTATGTAACAATTGCCTAAACTAGGTGAATGATGTTGATGCAAATAAAATGTAAGTTGAACATGGCCTAAATTTACTTTTCCTCCTCCACCTACTGGCTAAAGTACTTACTTTACTCCCTGAAACATAATACTAAAGTGTCACTTTTTCGCTCTCGGTAGTAAAAAACAGAAAAACTCCCTAGGGAGTAAAAGTGACTCCATTTAAATAACATGGGAAGCATCTCTATTTTAAAAACTTACATTATAATAGGTTAGAAGGTCTAAGCTCAGATAAGAAAGCATAAAGAGGTGTCTGTCATTGAGTCAACTGAATTCAATACCACAACCATAAATTTGATCAACTCATGAAATATATGTTTGAATGATATTATATTCTTAATATTAGTAGACGATAAAAATTTATACAATTTTTAAAATATCTTATTCTATTCAAAATACCAGCCAACAAATATTTTTGATCTGCAATTCAAATCTGAACCGCGTCATCTGGAGTCAGCCATTTTTGGTAGACACCAAGCTGATATAATTGTTGCAACTTTTGCTAGATAGCGCAATCGGCAGTGCCAATCAGACGGCCAGTTTTTAGGCTTTAGATTTTAGGTTATGTTGTTAGGAAACATTGTCACCAATACGTAAGTTATTAAAATGATTTTATTTGCAGTTTCTATAAAAAAATGTAGATGGAGGAAAAATGTTGTGTACATCACGAGTGAAAAATACTTTTTCCTCCACCTACTGTCTAAAGTACTTACTTTACTCCCTGAAACCTAATACTAAAGTGTCACTTTTTCGCTCTCGGTAGTAAAAAACAGAAAAACTCCCTAGGGAGTAAAAGTGACTCCATTTAAATAACATGGGGAGCATCTCTATTTTGAAACCTACATTGTAATAGGTAAGAAGGTCTAAGCTCAGATGAGAAAGCATAATAGAGGTGTCTGTCATTGAGTCAACTGAATTCAATACCACAACCAGAAATTTGATCAACTTATGAAATATATGTTTGTATGATATTATATTCTTAATATTAGTAGACGATAAAAATTTATACAATTTTTAAAATATCTTATTCTATTCAAAATACCAGCCAACAAATATTTTTGATCTGCAATTCAAATCTGAACCGCGTGATCTAGAGTCAGCCATTTTTGGTAAACACCCAGCTGATATAATTTAAAGTTACAACTTTAGCCGGTAGATAGCGCAATCGGCAGTGCCAATCAGACGGCCAGTTTTTAGGTTTTAGATTTTAGGTTATGTTGTTAGGAAACATTGTCACCAATAAGTAAGTTATTAAAATGATTTTATTTGCAGTTTCTATAAAAAAATGTAAATGGAGGAAAAATGTTGTGTACATCACGAGTGAAAAATACTTTTTCTCCCTCAGGAAAATTGTTGCCCTCGGCTTCGCCTCGGGCTTCAAACTTTTCTCTCAGGGAGAAAAAGTCGTACTTTTCACTCTAGATATACAAATAACTATTTCACTGCTGATATAATTGTTGCAACTTTTGCTAGATAGCGCAATCGGCAGTGCCAATCAGACAGCCAGTTTTTAGGCTTTAGATTTTAGGTTATGTTGTTAGGAAACATTGTCACCAATACGTAAGTTATTAAAATGATTTTATTTGCAGTTTCTATAAAAAAATGTAGATGGAGGAAAAATGTTGTGTACATCACGAGTGAAAAATACTTTTTCTCCCTCAGGAAAATTGTTGCCCTCGGCTTCGCCTCGGGCTTCAAACTTTTCCCTCAGGGAGAAAAAGTCGTACTTTTCACTCTAGATATACAAATAACTATTTCCTCATATTCTACGTCAATTTTCAGATCAATATAAAGTTACCTATTTAGTAAAAATTTCTGTTACACTTTCTCGCATAATATATGAATTGGTCATATTTGGATATGAGCTGCCATGTCATGGAAAGCATGATTGGATTGAAATTCATGGGATTAATTTAGTATTATTCATATTCAATGCAGTAAAACATTGAAAACAAGAAAAACATTATTCTGAATATATATTTTTTTACAAAACTTGTACAAATACAGCTTGACTCGAAATCTGGTAATCTTTTATTTAAAAATCTGATAATTATAAACTAAATTTTGAAATCACATGAATGTAAGCACAATGATATCAGGGGAGTCCATTTTATTGTTTAAAAATAGTTTCTTCCCTTAGTAACAAAAAGGAAAGCAGTTATGAAATTTTTCATTTGGGGTGTTCTGAACACCCCATGCGAGCACTTGTGTTTCAAAAAGCTGCGCGACCACTTAAGGGTTAAATCTTCAACTTGGTGCCAACCTAATATAGTCAACTCAACTTAATGCCAACCTGACAAAATTATTAATTTAGTTGCCAGTTAACAACTGTTTCGAAGAGGTACTCTATCTAGATTATAGTTCTATAGTAACATATGATATGGAAATTTCAATTATAATTAAGAGATTGGGAGAAGAAGAATATACATGCTAAAAGACGAACTTTAAACCCTTAAAAACAACCCTTAGAGTTAAAATATTGCCAAAAGATTTCTTAGTGCGCCTCTAAAGGGCCAACTGAACATACCTACCAAATTTGAACGTTTTTGGTCCGGTAGATTTTTAGTTATGCGAGTGAGTGAGTGAGTGAGTGAGTGAGTGAGTGAGTGAGTCAGTCAGTCAGTCAGTCAGTGAGTGAGTGCCATTTCGCTTTTATATATATAGATTCACTATGAAGAGATAGCAGACCTCATGCGTGTCTCCAGAGTTATTGCCCTGTCACCAGCTGGCTCAAATCTTTGAATAGTAGACTTGAGATGCGCGGGAACACTAGCGTCAGGTGATCAATTTTAATAACGGCAAGGAAAGTTGTGTGAGTGTGACACACTAGATTTTTTGAAATGTTCTCCGATTTGGTTCACGTGAAATTAATCAGGATTAAAATTTAATATGCTTTTGGGAGAGAAATTTTTGCATTCCTCTGGGAATTAATCTCAATCCACTGTGATCAGATCAGAACCTTTCTGTATGAACTATAAATATATTATAATTTCTACTTTCGTAATGAATGTTGTATGCTTCTGCACTCCAGAGCGGAGCTCGGTGCCCGATATTAAACATAAAGAGAAATGCAAAACCGTCGACTTGAATCTTAGACCTCACTTCGCTCGGTCAATTATAGAGTAACGAAAACTATATAATATATAGTTTATAAATTATATAATAGATGATTTTCTTCATCTCAGATAAGATTCACTTCAAACTTTCAGCATTATCTATAAATACTGTCAAATCTTCTCACTTGATCAATGCTGACGGTTCAAAGTGAATCTGGCTATAGTCTGTGTTCTGTGTTAATTTACAGCCTCTCAATAAGCCCAGTTTTCTGTCGTTTAATCAATTAAAATCAAGATGGAGGAACTTATTTTCCAAATCATGATGTAATAGATTAAGGTTTGAGTGAAGTTTCGACTGAATAAACAGACGAATGGATCTGGACAATAGCATGATATTGCATATGGTTTATACTTTAAAAATTGTCAATGGTGGATCACATATCAATCGAAAATAGAATACATTCACAATCAACATACTAGATTTATCTAGTCGTAAATATAAAGTAAGAGGATTAAAATTTATCCAGTGTGAGATTATAGAAAAGAGTGCCAAGAAAAAAAGAGTCAAGAAAATTACATCGATAATCATTGTATTGTATTGTTTCTGAAATAATGATAAATTTTATTTGTTTTTAAAATATACACACCCATGTATCAAAAACATGACTGTGGACTATGAAAAATACGGGGACTCACATGATCCACCCTTTTTTAGAATTATTTATCGTTGATTTATTCATAATAATCCAACAATTATTATGAAATCGGTTAGCAAAAAACAACAGACTCATCCTGAATGTGGTTCACCCCCGAATTATTTAGGTAATAAAATGTCATAGTCGGAAATAAAACAAAATTTGATCTACACAAATTTGTAGACAATTGGCGCATAATTCAAGCTTTTTTCGAGCATAGGGATATGCTGTAACAATTTATTGAATCTTCGGAATATGAACTTTTCATTGATCGTTAATCCTCCATGAGTATGAATGCAATTATGGATGCACTTCCAAGTTTTCACTCCATTACCAACATGCAGAAATTTATGATGTAGGACGGTAATTGAGTGGAAAATCGAAATGTATTCATCGATGATCTATACATTTTCATCCATTTTGGATAAATTTCTATAAAACAGCACATCGCACTAATATATGGGATCAGATAATGATCTCATAACTAGTAGTTCTGTGAACAGTAGACCTCGCGCTCAGTAAGTTACATTGACCTGTTGTTATGTTTTCTCAAAAATTAATCGACCGAGCGAAGTGAGGTATAAGATTCCAAAGATACGTCCAAAATTTGTGTGTTTTTTTAAGTTTTCTCAGCTTTTTAGAGAATTGATGATTCTCAAAAAAATATCAAATTCAGTACTGTAATGGGCTGTTTTGGGTTCGGAAAACACCCAAAAAAGATTTCAAATGAGCCTTGGCGAGAATAGTTGCAAAATCTTTTTTTTGTCAGAATCGAAGGTGGTGCACGAACAAGGACAAGTAAATTGATTGCTTGAATATCAGTGTTGCAATTCTGATGCACGGAATAGAATATCCTTAATGCTATTAGGTAACTGTGATGAGATACAATATGGAGCCAAACAATTCGAGCAAAAATCCTGATGCATCTAATGCGGGATTGTGCCTCAGAATCTAACAAATTCCGAATAAATATTGTGAAGTTCTGAAACCTATATGGCTATTTAGAAAATGCTTCAAGGTCAGAATCTGTCCAGATTAATGCTCTTATTATTGCCAGTTGCTGCTTGTAGAAGTAGTATGTTCATCAATACTTTGTTATCGGCAATAGATAAGAGCTAATAATTATATCGGCGGGTGAGGATAGAATTACGAATAATTCGAATCCAACCCACAAATACATCCACCGATGCCTACCTATTCCGTGAAATCAAGTTATGAGAAAACTCTTATTCTAACGATCGTATTGGATCGGCGCTAATAGAATACGACATGTCAAACTGTTACTGTTTTAGAAATGAATAGAACTCTGAATATGATTTACTGAATTTTGAATAGACTATATTGTATGATAAAATAGTTTACAGCAGTGCAGGATTATTTTTACTTTCCTTGCCCTATTACCATAGGTAAGGAAAGTATTGCTTTCCGAAAAAAATTAAGGTAGCCCAATTTCTATACGTTTCAAGGTCCCCTGAGTCCAAAAAAGTGGTTTTTGGGTATTGGTCTGTATGTGTGTGTGTATGAGTGTATGTGCGTCTGTGTACACGATATCTCATCTCCCAATTAACGGAATGACTTGAAATTTGGAACTTAAGGTCCTTACACTATAAGGATCCGACACGAATAATTTCGATCAAATTCAATTCAAAATGGCGAAAATTTTGTCGAAAACAGGGTTTTTCGCGATTTTCTCGAAAACGGCTCCAACGATTTTGATCAAATTCATACCTAAAAAAGTCATTGATAAGCTCTATCAACTGCCACAAGTCCCATATCTGTAAAAATTTCAGGAGCACCGCTCCATCTATGCAAAGTTTGATTTTAGATTCCCAATTATCAGACTTCAGATACAATTTAAACAAAAAATTTCAAGTGGGAAAGATTGAGCATAAAAATCTCTTCAATTAATATCACCTTAAATTGAAAACAAGCTCGAAATTCAAGAAAATAAGATTATTCTATTGCAAACTGTTGGCAACTGTTGATTCTATTAAATCATTCATTATGAAGAGATAGCAGACTTTATGTGTCTGCAGCGCTATTGTCCTGTCACCAGCTGACTCAGATCTTAGAATAGTACACTTGAGATGCGCGTGAACACTAGCGTCAGTCGTCAGGTGATCAATTTTCATAGCGGCAAGGAAAGTTGTGTGAGTGCGTCACACCAGATTCTTTTATATTTTGATAACAATTTGGAAATATTTGATTATCAGAATATTAGATAGCCATCTGGACATCTAGATGGTCTTGGAAAATAACACTCTGATCAACTCCATAAGATGGGGGGCAGAGCCTACCCAAAATTTTGACTAATTATAGTATATAATATTATAAATTATAGTATATGGGCATTTCACTTGATTTATTTTGATATGATATTCGAGAGAATCGAATCACAATAGATAGTTTGATTCAATGACAAATTAATGACTATGCTATTACTGTGGAGATGAAAAAATACCAAACTGGAAAAAAAATATCGGAATATATATTAATAAAAGTGGATGATCATTATCCAATAGGACTGAAACTCATTTTCAATTTTGTTAATATCAGAAGAGAGAGTGAAATGTAACAATGTGAACTAAAACATGTATATTGAACATGTATCTGAAGCATATTTTCATAAAATTACTAGGGGAAGTAAAATATGTTAATATCTACTGAAACACAATGTATTGAACAGGTATCTGAACTATTATCAAGCTGAAACAGCAATGAGCGTAATCAGCCATGTAATTCCTGCCAGAAAAATAGAAGAGAAGGAAAGAAAGACAAGAATAGTTATAAGAGATAAGAAATTAAGAAATTAAAAGGTTGATCGAGTAGAACGAATAGATGACATCAAGGAGAGGAAATAAAAGCTAATGAAAGAAGGAAAGGAGAGGGTAGGAAAAAGGGAAGAAGAAGAAAAAAGAGAAAGAGGAAGTCAAAGGAAACGATGAGGATGATAAGGTAGAGTAGAAGAAAAAACGTATTAGTATAAAGAAGGATAGTGGTAGAAACGTGGTAATAGTCACGTCACGAGTAGCTAAAACCAGATCCGTAAAAAGGATCGGTCAATAGGTTAACGCTGAGGCACGCTGAAAAAGCGATGTATAGGAAAATTACCGAAACCTGACCTTTCAAGTTGACGTGAAACATTTTTTAATTTCACTCTTTGCGTCCTTGAAGCGGTTGTCCTTGACAATTATCTCAACTTTTTGAAATGTTATCCACATCATTGATGTTAACAGGTGTTCAGTTGAGTTGCTAAATACTTCTCTTGGAGTCTCTGTGTATGATATCACATTCTTATTGCCTCTGGCAGTAGGTCCTTCTTTTTGAGACAGAAAGTCAAGAGAAAGATCAACTGATTTATTTCAGAATAAATTAGTATGATGTTCATACTTTGTATCTTCCCCTTTGATAGTTTCATCCACACAACTTGAGTTCCATCACTCATGCCTACTCGTTCCATCATACTTAATATCAATAAAACTATCTAGATAAGACAGCATTGTATTGTGGTTTTTGTTATGGTATATTTTCATATTTTTGGTTAAACGATAAAATTTGATCAAATGAATAGCTTTTCTATAGAACAAAGAGATTCAGTTTCCGAAGGAGTTCCAACACGTTTTTACTGCGTCAAAGAAAATACCTAACTGATATCATTTTCTCGAATTATTAACTTGGTGAGGATTATTGATGTCCATTTTCAGGATCATTGATATCCATTTTCTCAAATTATCAATTTGGTGCGGATCATATTTTGATCAAATTTCCAAGTCCATATTTTGTAAGTCACTCCATATTCATGTTAATCACTCAAGAAAATGAACAATAACATTCATGATAATACTAATAAACAATGGAAAATAGATAATAATGTTGTTCCTAGTTTAATATTCAATTTCCACCCTCAAATTTTCTTTGAAAATATTGATGCAGGAAAGTCCTTGTAGCATATGATTAATTTTATGATTAGATGTTATTAGATGATGAAATAGATTCTCGCTGGTCCTTAAAGGAATTGAAACCATTTCACAGAAAACCATCTTGTCAGCAAACTTCTTATGTCTTACCTAAACCTTATTAAACTGATGATTTTCCTGGAAGTGATTGAATTCTCAACTGTTCCCGAGCTTCGGGAATCTATTAAGACAACATACCCACTTATTAGAGACCTATTATTCAAGAATTCTATTCATTTTGATGAAGATTGAAACCTTTTGTTATATTCTGTTCTATTCTATTTCCGTTTCACGCCCACGACTCAATAGTGATTTACTATGGTCAGAAAAACTGAAGAAAACTTTGATAAACTTCCTTTCTCCTAGTTACAGTCTATAAAAAGATTAAGAGGAATGTTTTAGTGATTTTTTCTTCTGAGAAAATTGCGGAAGGTTTTTGAATGTTACTATTTCAGAGACGTTTCCTGAAATCTATTAATATATTATTGTCTAGCTTTGAATTTGCGAATAATATACATTGTTCGGGAACAGAGCTCTCACGTTTCAAATGTGATTGAAAATTGAAATATTGCTCAGCTTATTACTAAATTCATCATTTGCGAGAAATTCTATTCAAGAAAGCCCACGACTCAATGATTCAATAGTTTCATGTGAAAACTATAATTATTGACGCAAAGGATAATATCTCAGTCAATCGACAATATTATGAAATTCAAAAATATTATGCCCCAATGTTTCTGACGGTCCCTGTGTAGAAGCCTCCGTATATTCCAATGCTTTTGCCACCAGCACACGAGAA
The DNA here is from genome assembly GCF_014356525.2 of Nilaparvata lugens. NCBI lineage: Eukaryota > Metazoa > Arthropoda > Insecta > Hemiptera > Delphacidae > Nilaparvata > Nilaparvata lugens. The sequence continues at coordinate 54,026,792 of NC_052507.1, forward strand.
TTTGCAGGATGCATAACTGACATTCCGATTTGAAGCTATGGCTTCACATAGAGAAGACAGAAGATCATGAAACTCATGACCTGAATGTGCCTCCATTTCCTCCTCCTCCTCCTTGTCCTTCGCCACCTCCTTCTTCCCCTTCTTGTCCTTCGCCACCTCCTTCTTCTCCTCCATCTCTTCCTCCTACTCCTCCTCCTCCTCCTCCTCCTCCTCCTCCTCCTCCTCCTCCTCCTATTTCTTCTTCCTCTTCTTCTTCATCTTCTTCTATTCTTTCTTTTTCTCTTTCTCGCTCTCTTTCTCCTTCTCCTCCTCCTCCTCACTCTTCTTCTTCTCCTTTTTTCTTTTCCTCCCACTCATTATTTTCATTTTTTGTCTCTAGAAAAAGCAAAGGTCTTAAAAAATAATAAGGCTGGGTCGACTTTATTTTCAGTCTCAATTAGAGGCAGATCTGATTCTCACAGTGACAGATTAAGTGCTGAGTTCTTGGGTTACTTTAAAAGCTGGCTGCAGTTTTTTGGTGCTTGTCAGATTGAATTTGAAACTTCTACTGTCCTGAGAAAATCCTTTATTTAGTTACTCTGGAAAATTTGGTCTTAAATCATTAAGAATGTTGCGAATCTTTCATGTTTAGCAGGATCAAAGTTCAAGTTTCCATTTATTTCCCATTATTCTCAATTATTGAACTACTTTTGAAACAGCCACTATACCATTATATTATGGGGTTAATAGATTAAAATACGCAACACAGTATTTATAACAAAGAACAAACACATAATTTTTGTTGGGTTTTGACACGTTAGATTGAGTAAAGTAGGTAGTGAGTTTCTGTGTTGTTGTAATAGTTATCCACATTAAATGGAAACGACTTGATATTTTCATAACCTCCAATTAATTTAAATACTCTGAGATACTAGTTTCTGTTGTTACACCATTTTCAATCTCTAGTAAACTGTCAAAGCTAATGATTTATTAGAACAAATTGAGATACTAGTCTCGATTGTTACAACATTTCAAAACATTTAATAAACAGAAATTTACTATATTCTGTGAAATTCACACTATGAAGGAGTTGTCAAGGGATTGTTAGTGTGAAAACCGAAAATAGTATTTCAAATTGTTTTGATAAGTTAGTGGTTTTGACAATAAATTGAAGCTGAAGCCCCGCACACATACATCGATTTTTGTTTGTACGGTATTTTGCCGTCCTTATAAATTCTATTAGATTAAACAGATGATGTTTGTCAAGTCCCGTTTAATCTGATAGAGTTCATAAGGACGGCAAAATATCGTACCAACAGAAATCGATGTGTGTGTAACTGGCTTTAGTTGTGTAATGGTGTGATATAGAGTGGATACACTAGATGTAAGGAATAATAAAATATAATCGTTGGAAATTTTTTAAAAACTCTTTTTCACAGAATTATTCTGTGTATGCTTTTCTATTTCTCGGGTATTTTCTGAAATGTTCATTTCTAAGAAGGAGCTCCAGCCTCAGGGGAATGGAATTCATCCCAAGGAAGCGCTATATAAGATACCAGCTAGATACTTTTTTCATAGAAATCTCTTTGACTTGTGTATTTGTTCTCTCACAAGAACCGACATTGGAACATAATCCATCATCTATCAAATGATAGCTACAAAGGTTAAAATGCAAAAGTATTGTTGTCAAATATGGCAATTTCATTCCAATAGCGTGATATTACCCGATAAAAATTAGCAAACTTTGAAAGATATTGATCAGAAAACGTGAGTGTATTACTTCACACCGCGCCAGGCCATAAAATATGTGAAACCAGTTTGTGCCATCCAGCACTGAACTGGATTCCTAACTTTCATGCTCCAAGGTCTGGATCTTCACGACTCCATTCTTAGTCTGCATTCTACTTTTTTCAAATGTTGCAGAAGGGCAAAATACAATCCAAATTGCCTTTTGCAAACATTTGTTTACTGTCTTTGTGTTACAGGAGGTGCTGAAAAAAAATGAAACTAATGAGACAGAGAAACTGTCTTGCAAGTAAACTAAAACAAAAATAATGACTAACAGTAATAATAATGATTAAAATTATTTTATTTAAATATTCATGAATATAAATTGAAAAATTAATTTAGGAGAATTCAATGATTGTCGCAGGAAACAGTGAGAGAGCAAATTCATTTTTTATACAGTAGAAATCTCTTTGACTTGTGTTAATACTTATATAGAAATCTTGAATATAGTATGATAGTTGAATGCGACATACACATAATACAAGTATTGAATTTGAAGAATATTTCGATTAGGCCTTACCTGGGGATCTCAAAAAGGACAGCTATGTTTAGAATAACATCCTTTCTTGCGGGAGGGTTGACACAAAACTTGTGATATTAAGGTGACACAAATGCTTCTAAAATAAGTGTTAATTTTAGCATAAGGCATTTATAAATCTTGTAATCTGTTCGCAAATGAAACTCGTCTTGGCCCTCCAATATTCATGCCGTTAATTTATTGAATAAATATTGAACCACTGAATCGAAACTTACTAAGAGAGAAATAGGATTCGATGAATCAATTAAAAATCAATAAAATCAAAAACATGAGATATTATGAAACAAAATTTAGGAATGGACAAGATGAAATATCATTGTCATCGTTTCTAATTCCATCAGTTCATTATAAAAAAAAACAATTCTTTTAACGGTAGATAAATGCTGATAATAATTTAATTGAGTGGGATGACCAATAGAAACTTAATAAAAATCAAACAGGAAAATCAAAGGAAACTTGGAAAATTCTAAGAGCAATTTATTCAAATTCTATAAAAGCAAGGGGTGAGATTTTAGGGACGTAAGATTTTCTCAATAGACGGAAACATTTCAACATTATCTGAAAGTTTTAACTTATCTTTATTTATATATTTTTCAGAACAGTGAAGTGTTGTGAGTGTCTTTCTCTCAACCCAGTAACACCAATAAGAGCGAAAAGGAAATTGAATTCAGCAGATACTGATGCAGCTTCCGAATTAATCTGGAGAAATTTTATCAAGAGAAAATAAAAATGCGATCGAGAATTGAGACTTTATTATCAATCTTGATAGAATATTGTGAAGTTTTGATTCGTGAAAGCACTCAGTGAAAATCTTCTTACAACTAACATAAAGTTAAGATCATTATTAATATCTGGAAGCAATCAATTCTAACCCCATTAAAACGGGAAAATGTCAGACTTTCCTAAAGATTTCCTCAGCTGACAAAATGGAGATACTATTGTCTACAGCTTGAGGAGACATCTTGGAAATATCAAAAGCTTCTAAGATTGCCATCAGTGGAGGAGTATCCACTTGAAAATGTCAGTATTAGTTGCATGGGAAGCATTCATGAGAGATACAGACAATTAGAAGTGAATCTCTCTGTAGCATCAAACTTCTGCTCACTTTTTATCAGTAGTTCATTTCACAGGACTCCAATTCTTCTTCACTGTTCTTCCTCGTTCTCTTCTTCCTCTTCTTCCTACTTTCTTTCATCATACTTCCTCTTTTGAAAGCACTTATCTGTGTGGTGCCCTGTTGTTGACTGTTGCGTTGACTCTAATGGCATTTCCGATGAGCTTGCTGCAAAACGTAGCCGTAGCCCAGCGCAGAAACCTCCCGCTATTTTCTTTCACACAAGATGTTTACACAACAAAATCTTATTTATTCTGGATGAATCTTCGCAGAATGTGACTTGAATTAAATGTTATTTGAAGTATCTTGTCATGAATTAATTATTGTGAACTCTATTTCAATAGAGCTACTCAAAAAGGGTACTAGCTTTGATTATGGATACAGTATCCATAATCCATATTTAACGTATCTTTGATTATGGATACATTATATAACGTATCCATAATCAAAGTTACTGTATCATAATCCATATTTAACGTATCCATAATCAAAGGTGATTCTATGTAATATTGTGAGCTTATATTACTACATTAATCTTTAAATCTACATTTATCTGTATGAAATTTCTATTGCCAATAAAACCAAAGGAGTAAATTCTATTGAAAATTTAATTATGACGTATATTTCGAAATAAGTATAAAAAACTAATAATTTTTTCAGCATTGTAATAAGGGATGGATTATTCCAACACATTATGATTCTAAAGAGAAACTCTGTCATGGAAAATCTTTGAACTAAACATTTTAAGAAAAACAAATATCACACATAACATTATTTCACAGTTCAAAGGTATGTGCATTCAGAGAGCTGTCAGCCGCTTCGAGTTCTGCGGAAACTGAATACATGAAAATTGAAGTTGATTATTGCATCGAATTATCTGCCTTATACAGTACACCTACGGTATCTGCCTTATACAGTAGTATATTTGTTCAATTTATCTTTGATCGAGAAATCCATTTTGAATGCTTGTATTTGATCATCTCTATTTTGTCCAAAGAAAGAACGTAGAATGCACCTTAGAACTTGGAACGCTTGAACGCTCTCAGTGGGCCTTTTTTTACAAAACGCGGCACCTTCCAGTAAAAAATAAATCCTCCCAGTTGTGTGTGGTTTAAATATAGATGCAATCATAATATTAGGTGGCTATCCTACAAACCATTTAAAATTTGGATGAATAAATTGATTTGTTTGATCTTTCCAATAAGACTACAAGTCGTGAAGTTAGTTATATGGACATGAATTGGGACATTTTGCTAATGGTGAGGTGGTGCTCTCAAGAGCTTGAAGCCTGTGCGTCGGTAATGGGAAGAATAATATGCTGAGAATGAAGTATCAATATGATGGGAAAGATAGAGAGATAGATCGATAAAAAATAAGATAGTGGAAAAAATCTATTCCACGTTTTATACATTACAAGCATTGTAGGCGAAATTGAGTCAACAAGATGAGGGATGAGATCATTTTGAACCACTTATTGATAAAATTCAGGTTAGTCTCCTATCCTAGGACGCCTTCCTTCCTCAGAATATCAGAAAACCACTTTCGCTCTTATCATTCTCGCTCTTCCATTGATCGTTAATTTTTTTCAACATTCACTCTCTTTCCAAGCTCAACTCTGTTTCTGAATGACATTGAATGACGTCACGTGCCTCATTGATTGTTCACCGTTGTACATCTCTCCCGGTGGATGTGACCGTTTTAGATTATCTACAAAACTGGAGTTGACAATATTCAAGAAAACCAGTTCTTTGTAGGTCAGTTAGCTGCTACTTGATTGCTGCACCATCTGTTATAACTATATTTACCACTACATGATCACTAATTTATAGACTTTTATATTTATATATGAAGAGTTCGATCGATTAGCCTTAAATTTATACGGACAATGACCGATTTATAAATAATCGAGTCAGGGTTTCTGTATTACAAAACCAATGAAGCTGAAACTGAGAGTCAATGTAACTTGATCATTAGGCTAGGCCTGGGCTATTAGTATGCTAAATGGCAAGCCGCGTTTCAAGTAAGAAAGATCAATGTTAAATGTGGCATGGTTGAGATACTTTCAATTCTCAACTGTTAAGAACTCAATGAACTTGTCAATTTTTTATTATTTTTCAATCATAGTGATGTATGCACTAGGAGATTTTTTCCTTAGTGTACCAAAGACAATTTGATATCTTTAATAAATTTATTCCTCTATATGAAACATATATTGTTGTTTAATTCAAATGCTCCAGTACATCGATCAATAAACCCAGGAATTGAGACTATCAGAACAGATAAACTGGTACTTAATCAAGTTTGACACAGTCAATCCACACTCTATACTCCTATCACATGTTAAGTTCAATGGTTTAATCAAAGAGAAAATTCAATAGATTCCGGAATGATCGTTATCGTACTTGATTATCCAAGGGAAAATTCAATGAAGACAAGCCAATAGCAAAGTTAATTGCCAATATATTCTATATTGATTCTAGGAATCAACTCACGACTCCATTATCAACTCTCGGAAACGTTCCCATAATTTTGAACAATAGTGGTCAGTTGGTCAGTCGCTATAAATTCATTTCCCAAACAAACTCTCGCTTTTACTAACTTCTATCGATGTGAGGGGGGCTTGACAAAGGACTTGATTCAAAGATCCATCTGTTGTGGGAATATGGCTGATCATGTGGAAAAGTCTTTGATGATGAATAATTTTGTCATCGACTGAAAAGTCGGAAAACGATCAACTCTATCGGTAATAAAAATAATCAAATTTATATTCAAAGGAAAAATTGAATCATGTAGGTTCATTTGCTATTTATTCATTTATTGTACAAAATACTACAATCATAATATAATTATGACATTGAAGGAGAAACTAGGCTGTACTATATCTCTCCAAAATTTTTGATAAATAGTTAAGTTTGTCCATAGTTTGAGGTTACAATATCACACACTGCTTTGTCATTTGATTTTTGATTCAGGATTCCTATTGAGTTAATTATGCTGAAAAAATTGTTATATTTTATAATCGATATCTATGCTCTCAATGTTCGAGAGACTTGATTATAAGACATTGACAATGAGTACTTTTTAGTAGAGAATTTTCTTAGTAAAAAAGGTTTGGTCAGATCAGATAGGTCTATTCGTGAGATGAATGATTTAGATAAGCCGCAGTTAATGCAGCATGTTACAGTTGATTCCGCTTTGAATAATTGATTGTTGAAGTCTCTCAACTAAATTATTTGGTTGAAAAAAATTGAGATTGGAAAATGCTCAAACTGGTTCAACTACCGAGGAAATTTGGAGGTGATGATCATTCACATCTATCCACTGCCAGCGTTGATTGACTGGAAAGCATTCATGCTTTCAACAAAGAATGCTGACAGTGAGGAGTAAATCTTACTTAAAAAATCTAGAAGCATTGATTGAGAAATAGTCACAGTCTCTAATGCACTGGTAATCCTTCCAGTCTACACCATCTCAATAATATTCCCTCTCCTGTTTTAATGCAAGCCACATGGGAAGAATATTGGTGTCCGCTAGAACTGGCCATTGATAGCGGCTACTAAAATTCAGCTATGAATATAAAAGAATATTTTGACTTGAAACCCTGTGACTTGAGACCTGATTATTATTTCCTGAAAAGAAAAAAAAAGAATTTCAAGGCTGATGTTGGCATCGGGACCATACGATTGAATGAATGAATGAATGAACCCTGTGTTTATCAGGGACTATAGATATATCTATGGATGAGAGACATTGGTATTGTCTTCTTTATGATGACACTAATCATCAATGTCCCTGTGTGGCAGCGTTTTGCCACAACTGGCGGCTACTAGTAGAGCCAATATTGCCTTGGAGTTCTGAGTGGATGCGACTTCTTCAATTATCATCTTGTCCACCCCGACACGAGTGAATTGAAATTGACCAATTTTTCTATGATTTTCTTTGTTGCAGAAATGTCACTCGTGAACCTGTCCACCCTGCTCAACCAGACTGTCGATGACGAGGGCGGTGGTGGAGGGGTAGGGGTCAACTCACCCCCCTCACCCACAACCCCACAGTTCGAAGACATCTTCACCGACCCGTGGCTCGCGACGAAACTGCTCATCTTGTGTGTATTCATTTTGCTGACAGTGTGTGGCAACCTGCTGGTGATTGTGAGTGTGGTGCCTAGCCACCACCTACGCACGCCCACGCACTCGCTCATTGTGAACCTGGCAGTCGCCGACCTACTGCTTGGCATCACTGTGCTGCCACTCTCCGCCACCCGCGAGATACAAGGAGGTGGGTGAGTTGCTAGTTGCTGCACGCTTGCTAGTTGCTTCACACTTGCTAGTTGCAGCACACTTGCTAGCTGCTGCAAACTTGCTAGAAACTGGCTGAAGAGTTGCTAGTTGCTGCACGCTTGCTAGTTGCTGCACATCTGCTAGTTCCTGCATACTTGCTAGAAACTGGCTGAAGAGTTGCTAGTTGCTGCACAATTGCTAGTTGCTGCACGCTTGCTAGTTGCTTCACACTTGCTAGTTGCTGCACACTTGCTAGCTGCTGCAAACTTGTTAGAAACTGGCTGAAGAGTTGTTAGTTGCTGCACGCTTGCTAGTTGCTGCACATTTGCTAGTTGCTGCATACTTGCTAGAAACTGGCTGAAGAGTTGCTAGTTGCTGTAAAATTGCTAGAGACTGGCTGAATAGTTGCTAGATAGTTGCTAGAGATTGACTGAAGAGTTGCTAGATGGTTGTCACAGACTGGCTGAAGAGCTGCTAGAGACTGACTGAAGAGTTGCTAGATAGTTGCTAATGACTGGCTGAAGAGTTGCTGAATCGATGATAGGGATCGGGTGAAAAAAATTGATAGGGAAGGCTGAAGTGTTTGAAGAAATTGATCTCTGGACTGATTTACTTCTTCCACATCATCAATACGCAACTTTGCATAGCAATAGAATTTCATCATCCAGTTGAATTGAATTCAGCTATTCCAGTCAACCAGCCAGCGTAATTTTATACTGAGGAAAACAGCAGTCACACATGTGCAGTTGGCTCCCTTCTACCTCCCGCGCCGAACATCTAGGAATCTTCTCATCAGTCCAATACTATAGGTAGTTGCTGAAGATTTTCTAGAGTTGCTATCTTTGAAAATCCTGAATATATGATGGTGGATTGGTTTTAGAGAATTCTTGGGGAGTGGCTAAAGAGTTGCTGAAGAGTAGCTGGGGAGTTACTGGAGTTGCTATCCTTTAACTATGTTTGAAAATTCTAAATATTATATAAAACAAGTATAACCATGCAAATGAGAATACATTTCAACAAAAAATGTTTCGAATGAGCATGGCATGACTGTGAAACTGATCAGTGTTATGCTATCAACTTTTTCTTCCTTCTTCCATCTCTCTTATTTCTTGCCTAATCTTTTCCTTCAACCCATTACTACTTTTCTTCTCCTTATCTTCCCATCTTAGCCGTATCTTACTTATTACATTGATTCTCAGTCCATCCTCCACCATTTCAAATAAAGTGACCATTGCAGAGTGTAATCCAAATAGCTGCAAACTGGTAGGACGCATCTTTTTATCGGATTTGAAGAATTGGATGGAAGAACAGCCGAAGCCAATTGAGCCGTGATTCGCAATTCAATTTCTATCGATTCACGTAGAAAATCTAACTCTCGAGTCCTATACTGAGATTCACTTTAAACTGTCAGCATTTCTTATGAACAACATCATTGATTCCCATTCAACCCATGTTGGCAATTTTAAGTGAATCTCACGATGTTAACGTAGCAATGTGGAGATAACGTTCAGAACACTTTGGTGAGTCGTCAGTCTTTGTGACTTGATTCAAAACTTTCTACCGATTCGAAAAAATATCCTTGTGTATCGAGTCTCAAAAATGTGCGAGAATGCAGCAGAGTCTGACTCGGGTGGTTTGGACTGGAAAATCTCGACCTTGAGGGCTCGTTTTATTTGTCTATCGTTCCGAAACCTCGAAAGAAAGGACCACGTGACTCGAATCTGGGAAAAATCACGCTTGATTACATTTCTTTTCAAGTCTGACCCAACTTTCAGTGAACAGATGGAAAAACACAATTTAATCCTCAACTTTTCCCGTTAAGTTTTTTGAGAAGAATGAGATTGAGAATTTTTGAAAAAAGCTTTGAAAATTGCAATGATGTTCTATCTTCCAATATATAGGAGATTCATTTCTATATTTTTTCAACCCCTTTTTCACCAATACATTCATTCACGTATTCAATTGATCTCTTAAACAATAATTTACTCATTTATCAATATACTCATTCACTTATCTAAGAATTTACTCACTTATTGATCAGAAATTCCAATCATGAGAAGAGAAAAAATCAAAGCTTCAATTACTAAGTTTTATATTTAAATGGTGGATTAAACATTATTTGCATTCATTAAATTTCCAAATATCGGGTTCTGATCGTCATTACGAGAGTTTTTAGACTGAATATGAACAAGAACTATAAAGCTTATTGTGAATAACAACAAAAATTGTAGAGAAGTAATACAATAATAGGAATAATGAAATTGAAGAATGGGAAAACCATAATAATTCACCTACATCATGATCATTGATTGTGTGATATTATAGTTTCTCTTGTTGAATAGTGGAGGAAATATTATGTGAGCTAGTTGAGCGTTACCATCAGAGAGAAGTTAGTACTTATATTTTATTCTCTTTTGTATTTAACTTTTCTTTAATCTTTTATCTTAATGATTATTCTCTCATCTCTGGTTACCAAGTAACTCACATGATACACGTATCACATTTATCAAGTCCTAGCGTATCACACCATATGACCTTGACTCAATTCCGAGTCACAATCGCTCTTCACGAGTTGATGACAGCTCGTTATCAGTGATTAATTGCATTCGATAATCGACTTCATCGAGATGATAAATCTCTCAAGTCCATAGCGAACAGCTTGTGTATGAATTATTGTAGAGGTGTGAGTTGAGCTGCAATCCGATGGGTCTGTTTGATAGATGAAGAGGATCGATTATTGTATTACGGATCTGGTTGATGGAAAAGTTGTAAAATGGGAGCAGTTGACAGTAGCATATGTACTCACTATACACTTCACCAGCATTGTTAGATAATATTGAGGATGAACTATGTGGTACTACATGCGAGATGTAGTACTGTAATCCCAGGGTTGATTGCAAATAAATTTCAATAATGCAGACATAAAGATTGTGAAACAAAGGTGAGGAGAGGAGTGAGCGGGGATGTGTGAGCACATTATTATTGTCAAATGTTTTAATTTATTCCCACTTTTCCATGCAATAGACCTCAGGTGAACAGTAAATTCAGCACAAATAATTGAAATGAATTATATGAATGCTCGACTCATTGATGTCATTAAAATCCCATGTTTGTAACTACCAACAATTCAAATCTCATTTCGGAGGATGATGATTAATTATTATGATAATATGAGCAGGTGGTATTGAAATTTTCAAGTATACTGAGAAATGCGTGTACAGGGAGTGTTCAACAGGGAGCTAGGGAGCCAGGGACTTGAGCAATGTACTTTTCAAATTATCAAATGTTTGCCGACAAGTTGATAATTTTCATTTATTTTCTTAGCTGTTATCTAGCTAAGGTGAACGTGATATTTTCGAGCTCAAAATTTAAGTGGTTTTATTCTTTATTTTGTGAATTTAAAGTTTGTTTCATGTTCTTACGAAAGTTTTATTATCAATATATCCAAATTCAAAATTGTTTATAATTATTCTAATTTAGACTTTAAGATTGTGATTTGGTGTAGAAATTGAAATGGACATAACCTATGTATAATATTTGGACAATTTGAAACTAAATATTAGGAGATTGAAAAAGTCTTGAGCTATAGCCTGTTTTTTCTTTTCCGATCTTTGTATTGTTTGTGCTAACCTAATAAAAAAAAATTGTTATGAAATTTATCTGACAACGTTCCATCAAAAACGTGGTTCAAAAAGTCTAGTTTGCAATAGCGTTTTCCACCAGATCCTCACATACTACTTTATGAATGGGAATATCTTATTTTTCAAAGTTGAGCAAAGTCTCAGAGGTGTCAAATTATAATATCATATTTCTTTCGAAAATATCAAGAACTCTTCACGTTCAGATTGATTGTGTCATAGACTTGCTCATTGGCGTATGATGTCAATCTTGAATGAAAAAGACTAAGAAATTGTCAAAAGTTTATCAAAGATTGACAATGGTGTAATAACCGAAACCGGTCTTTCTAAGTATCAATAAATCTGTGGTTTTTGACAATTTCTTAGACTTTTTCATTCAATATGAATAATTACCACAATATCAACTTCTCAACTACACAAAAAGTATTGTCAATCTACTGACGAGACATATCAACAATACGCTTTCCTCTTGAGTTTGAACTGGATTGTAAAACTGAGTTCCAGCACTAGAGAAACGTAACGCCTACACATATGTCTCGCAACGCCAACTCAAAAAGTCAACTTGTTCGTTGTGATCATGTTTAGTTTTCAACAAGCTGGAATCGAATTGCATTGTTCGAACTAATCGACAAAACAAATTGAACGCTCCAGCGAATTTTAAGCCAATTTTGAGTCGGAGTGCAAATGTCAAAGGGCGGGGCGGACATCACATCATTACACCAAACTCAATTTATTCTCGAGTGTTGTGGATGATTCGTGTGTACATGTTCTATGTTGTTTGTCTATCATTAGGACTTAGCAGCTGTTTGTCCTTTGATTTCAGCGCCAGTCGAAATCAAATCATTTTTGATTTTTCATTCGACTTGAATAGTACTTTGTTTCTGCACAGACATTTTCAGTTGAACTAACTAATAGTGCTGTGTCCTAGCTAGGAGAAAACGATAGTTTCAGTTTGTGATTTTCAAGTTTTTATTGTCTTGAGAATAGAATCGAATGACTTTTTTTGATGACGTGGCCAAGTTTGCACAGTAATGCCCACTCTTCCCGTCGATCCCCCTCCTTCTTCAATAATTCTAATAGCCACAACGATAATAATTGCGATAAAATACAATACGAAAGTGCATATCTCTTCCCGCGCTTATTGACGCCTGTGACGATCAGCTGTTTTTAGGTGATCCTTGCTTACTGACGTATCCTAGCAACGGTCTGCAGTGCGGCCTCAGCGCCCGATTTCAAAATAATCTAAAATGAACAAGCCTATGGTGACGCGCAGCAGACGTGAAAGATTGATAAATGGAGGAAACTTAGAACTCAGTAATTTGAAGGACGAACTTTGTAATGAGGTAGTAATTGAATTTGCGATAAATATAAGAAGAACACTTGCAATTATTGCCGATTTATGCACAAACGATTCAATCGCTGACTTGATTCCAAATATTGTTGAAGTATTAAACAAACTGGATAAGTCTATTTCAGACAATAATGATCTGAGAATAACACTGACGGATATCTCAGATGAAAATAAAGCATTGTCTAGGCTTCTGGACGAGGAAAGAAATAAAAGGAAGGTAAATTTTGAGGACTCTCTGTTGTATGAGGATAGACTGAGGAAGAGATTAGACTGTTGAAATCGCGTATTGAGATTCTAGAGATGGATAAAAAACGACTAAAAGAAGATCTACTGAATAAAACTGCGAAAATTGATATAATCCAAACCGAAAACGATAATTTACAGGAGAGAGGAAATATTAATTTTAGAAAGAATGATCCCGGAAATGAAATATTACTATCTCATGATGGCGTCAATCACTCGATTGATAAAGTAGAATCTACTGCTACGAAGCAATTGATTGAACTGCACAATAGAAGCTTGGAATATTACAAAGATTACAATAGTAAGATTCAAAAAGAAATTACTGATTTGCAGAGCTGTTTGGAGGGATGTATAAGAGAAATAAAAGAGGCAGATCGACTCAACATTTCGCTTCAGGAGACAATTGAAGAGTTGAAAAGGGAAGTAACTTTTCTCCGAAGCCCCCCTTCTAAAGCTATAAAAGGATGTCCACCGACAGAGGACTGCGATGGAAATATCAACATATGGGCTGATAGTCACGGCAGGGGAATCAGAGAGCTTCTACAACGCTTGCTACCTTCCTATAAGTGCACGGCCTACATTTCTTCTGGGGCCCCGTTTCAAAAACTTTCAAATACTTTTCTTAGTGCAGATCATAGTCATCAGTCGAAAAATGATTGGAATATCATAATAGGAGGAACAAATAGTGTAGATAAATATTTTAGTGATAGAGATATTGAAGAATATGCAGATCATCTTGTGAGAACTGTAAGAGCAAATTGTGATAAGAATATCATAGTAACCACGGTGCCTTACAGATATGACTTGCAAGCTGACTCAAATGAGAACAAAATGATTTCTAAATTGAATCGTGTGATTTGTAGTCTACCTTACATGTTCAATGTAAACATCATCAATATATGGATGTTTGAAAGAAATAAGCACACGCGACATGGACTTCATATGAATAGAAAGGGAAAGGTCGAACTAAGCAAATTAATTTACAATCAAATCAAGCAGCAGGCAATCAGCGATCAGGTACAGCCGTGTAATCATAGGGAAAAAAGTCAATGTTTGAGTAGTAATGCTGATGTCACTTCAGATTATGATAATGAAGAGGAAGCCTATTTGAATTATGAAACTGATAAAGATGTATCTCTTGATTTAAACTTGTAAACATTGACAAAAATGATAATTTGGCTAATTTTTCAACTAATGTAAGGAATCACTCTAATGTTTCAATTTATCATGCAAGTAGTATTAAACCTCTAGATAGCGTGAGATATCAGGATTCTGATGTGAATCTACTCTCCTGGAATGTTCAGGGACTAGGTAATAAAATTGATTACCTGGAAACTATTTTGCATGAGAATAATACTGAAATTGTATTGTTGAGCGAGCATTGGCTGAAAAAGGATGATATAATCTATGTAAGTGTTGATAGATTCAAGTTAGGTTCATATTTTGTTAGAAACAATAGAATTCATGGAGGGGCTGCTATCTTTTTGAGAAATGAGCTTGAATTCAGGGAAATAGAGAAAATAAGGGATTTGTCAGTGGAAATGATATGTGAAGCATGCGCTATTAGAATACCGGAATTGAATATTATTGTTGTATCTGTTTATAGGCCATATAGTGTTTCAACGAGCAATTTTAGAAAATTCCTAGAGGTGCTTAATGAAATTTTGAGTTATTTGTTTAATTTTAATTGTAATGTTATTTTGGGAGCTGATTTTAATGTCGATTTCAATGTTGAATCAGAGAACAGAGATGAACTATGTACCTTGTTGGCTAGTTTTAATATGTCTATTACAACTAAGGAAATAACCAGACCAAACATTAATAATATTAATTCACAAGGATCGTGTATAGACAACATTGCCACTGATTTACATTTCAGCCGATGGGAGAGTAAAGTATTACATACAATTTTTTCAGATCATTATGCCTTGAGTCTAAAAGTTAAAATTGAAAAAAAGTCTTGTATCGATAAAAAGAAAAAAACAATACTACTAAGACAAATTAGTGCAGATAGGACAAACCTATTCCTGGCATATCTAGAATCCTTAAACTGGATTTCAGTCTATGAGCTTGATGATATTAGTCATAAAATACAAAAATTTCAAAGCTTGTTTATGGGGGCGGTTAATATGGCTTATCCGCTAGTTAAAAGGAAGATATATCAGAGTAGAGATTATAATAAATGGTATACACCTGAACTGCAAATGTTAAAAATAAAGTGTGAACAATTATTCTATTTGTATAAAGACTGCCTTAGTGACACAATAAAAGAGGAGTATAATAATAGTAAAAAGCAATATAAATTAGCAATAAAAAAAGCCAAACTTGAATTTAACAGTAAATTTATTTCAGATAGTAAAAACAAAACTAAAGCGGCTTGGGAAATAGTTAACAGACATGTTTGTAGGAATAGTAAATCTTCCAAAATTGAATGTGATATGCCATCAATGACAAAAATAGATTTTTTATAGATAGAGTGGACAAGCAGATAGGAACCATTCCCAAGAGCAATTTTGATTCCAGCTATTATGTCAAGAAAATACCACAACCAGTTACGAAGTTCAGCTTCAGTCATGTTAAAGTTGAAGAGGTATTTGCTGCTATTAATGGAATAGGTAACAGTAACTGCTTAGATGTATATGGCTTAAACTCTTTTATTGTGAAATTAGCTGCTAATAGGGTCTCTGAAGTATTGACACACTTATTCAATAAATGTATAGACTTTGGCATATTCCCTGACGGCCTAAAAAAAGTTAAAATGATGCCTACTCATAAGAAAGGTGACAAGTCGAAAATAGAAAATTACAGACCCATTTACATAGTGCAGATATTTTCCAAGATATTTGAAAAGCTCCTCCACAAGCAACTAGCTGAATACTTCGAAAATAGCAAATTACTATCAAAAAATCAGTACGGATTCAGAAAAAACTTGAGTACATGCGACAATGTGTTGGATCTAGTACATGATATTATAAGTAGTTTGGAACAAAAGAGAAAAGTTAATCTAAGATCCTTTGATCTGTCACGTGCATTTGACACAGTAGAGCATGGAAAATTATGTGATAAGCTATCTTACTATGGTCTTGACAGGGCAGCAGTAAATCTCATTGACTCCTATCTCAGCAACAGGCTACAATATGTAATTGAAAATGGGGAATTCTCAAGTGGTGAGATGATAAATTTCGGGGTCCCACAGGGATCTATACTGGGACCACTTCTATTTATAATCTATATAAATGACTTGCCTAATTTTATCAATGAATGTTGTAATGATAGTCACCCATACCTTTTTGCAGATGATTTAGGACTAAGAGTTAGTGGTCTTAATGAAGCTTCAATCAACACTACAACTGAGAATTGCACAACAGCAATTGAAGATTGGTGTGCTTCTAACGCTCTATGTCTTAACAAGCTTGAAACAAAGGACCTGCAATTCACTTTCAGCAGAAAATCAGAAAAACTCAGTTCCTTCAAATTTCTAGGATTAACACTTGACACCAATCTTAATTGGAAAGATCATGTTCTTGATGTATGTAGTAAGCTTGCAAAGGGAATTTTCATGTTACGTAGGTTAAGAAATATTGTAAGACATGAGGTGATGATAAATGTATATTATGCTCATATTTATAGTCATTTGGCATACGGTATTCAATTGTGGGGAAATAGCTCTATGTCACCGACACTCTTCAAGCTTCAGAAGAAAGCAATAAGAATAATTTGTCATGCGCCACCACTGGCAACTTGTAAGCCCTTTTCTTGAACTTAAAAATGTTGACTCTTCCCTCTCTATATATATTTACATGCTTGTTATATATGAGGAAGCATGTGCACAAATATACTCTGAATGCCGAGACTCACGATTACAATACAAGAAGTAGGCTAAATATAAGGATTGACTCTCACTATTGGACTACTGCTCAGAAAAATTGGCGTTACATGACTATTAAGCTGTTTAATAAATTACCATTTGAGGTTAGAATTATGGATAAAAATCATTTTAAGTCTTTTATAAAGAGAATACTGATTGAAAAGTGTTTTTACTCTATTGAAGATTATTTGAATTCTGATTTTACAATGAGTAAATAGAGTTAGAGTGTCTTTAAGTTTGCTACTGTTACATGTTTCTTGTATCATTTGTATAATTTTAACCTTATTCTTCTGTAATTTTTTTAGCTACTGTTCTGACGTTGACTTTTGACTTTGACTTTGACTGACGAGACATATCAACAATACGCTTTCCTCTTGAGTTTGAACTGGATTGTAAAACTAAGTTCCAGCACTAGAGAAACGTAACGCCTACACATATGTCTCGCAACGCCAACTCAAAAAGTCAACTTGTTCGTTGTGATCATGTTTAGTTTTCAACAAGCTGGAATCGAATTGCATTGTTCGAACTAATCGACAAAACAAATTGAACGCTCCAGCGAATTTTAAGCCAATTTTGAGTCGGAGTGCAAATGTCAAAGGGCGGGGCGGACATCACATCATTACACCAAACTCAATTTATTCTCGAGTGTTGTGGATGATTCGTGTGTACATGTTCTATGTTGTTTGTCTATCATTAGGACTTAGCAGCTGTTTGTCCTTTGATTTCAGCGCCAGTTGAAATCAAATCATTTTTGATTTTTCATTCGACTTGAATAGTACTTTGTTTCTGCACAGACATTTTCAGTTGAACTAACTAATAGTGCTGTGTCCTAGCTAGGAGAAAACGATAGTTTCAGTTTGTGATTTTCAAGTTTTTATTGTCTTGAGAATAGAATCGAATGACTTTTTTTGATGACGTGGCCAAGTTTGCACAGTAATGCCCACTCTTCCACTTAAGCACGTCGTTAGCAAATGATACAAAATACAATAGAGATAACAATAAAAAATGTCAATACATTGTGATAAATATATGAAAGTTTGATAGTTAAATATCAGAAAATAGAAACATGAAATGTTTTCCAATAGACTAAATCACTCCATTCCTAAAAGAGAAGGCAAACAAATATTTTAATGAATATTATCCATTGATGATATCTAATGTAATCTTTCAAGAGTATAGGGATTAGCTTATACGAAATTCATTAATTTATTTCTGCGAGATCTAGTATGGTTCTGTAGACATAGGAGTCTATAATATTCTCGTAGTGTTACTGGCTTCAAGGTACCATTTTACTATTTCTTCCAAGTGCATTTCTACAATAAATTTAAAAAAAAATTCAGGAACAAGCACACCCCCCTTTTTATGTCTATATTGACTGGACTAATGTAAAAGTTCTACATCACCCTCAGCGACAAAAAATAAATTGGATTTCAGTTATTTTAATGAATTTTGGTAGTAATTGGAATAAACTGTTAATATACAACAATAATATTTGTATAAGTGGATGTGGGGGATTCAAGTGTATTTTTTAGAATTTGTTACGCCTTGTTTTGTGTGCCCTTAGGCGCCTGGCTACTGGGCCCTGACCTGTGCTCGGTGTGGACCACCCTGGACGTGCTCTGCTGCACGGCGTCCATCCTTTCGCTGTGCGTAATCAGCGTGGATCGCTATATCGGTGTGTCCCGGCCGCTGGCCTATTCACGCATCCTCACCAAACGCAGGGCGCGGTGTCTCATAGCTGCCATATGGGCGCTGGCCCTGGCTATTAGCATAGCGCCGCCCCTGGGCTGGAGAGAAGAGCTGGCGCCCGGGGAGTGTCATGTCAACAAGCAATTGGGTAAGTTCAGCAAAGTTATACAATGTCATATTTACATCAACCTCCAATCAGCCATGAATAAAATACGAATGTATATAATAGAATAGAATAATTTCTCCACTAAAATTTATTTACACTTATGATTATTCTTCAATGTAATTGCCGTGAAGGTTTAGGCATTTGTCACCCCAGTGGATCAGCCTCCCAAAACGCTTTCATAAATGCTGCCGCCAAATGAGAGGGCTATGACGTTGTTTTGAAGCTCCTCGTTAGTTTGAGAGCTCTGCCCTTGAAGTCATGTCTTGAGTTTCAGGAAAAGCTGAAAGTAACTAGTGGGTTGTAGCCAATTCAGGTTTGTATGGTGGGTGATTGAAATTATCCCATTTGATTTGCTGGAGAAGCCGTTGCCCCAGCACTGTGAGGACATGTCATGGATCACAACGATTCCGGAAGTCATTTAACTGACGTCTTCAATTTTCCGATACCATTCACGCACAATATCATCACTCATAATGTCTCCTGCGTGATTTCGAATAATTCTACTTAAGATTTATGCTGAACTATTGCCTTTTGCTTGCAAAAACGGATAACGCTACGAACTCGACAACAATCTGGCAGCACGATCGCTGGGCGCTCGGTGAGGATGACAAGCTGTTCAGCTCTGTGAAAAATCAACGCCCCCCTTACTGCTCTTCTGTGTCTTATGATGTGTGATCGGAGGTTGGAAAACGTTTGACCCTTGTAGATTACACTAGTCATCCCTCTGGGATGGAAGGCTCGCTCATTAACTATCATCATTCAAATTCCATAATTATGATTTTGTCATCATTACATTTTTCACTTTGACGATTACCTGAAAGTAGTAGGCTTATCTTGAAGCAATTTTCGTCTCTTTAAGAGACCGCCTTCCTTCAGCTGTTGTCCATTCATGAAGGTATTATTTCAATTAACAATTCCATATGACTTTTGTACCCATATATTCAAATTATACTTGTGTTTACAGCAGTGGCGGATCTACGGGCGGGGGGCTTTCGGGCTCAAGCCCCCCCCAAAACGCCTAAATTTTTTTTTTTGTAAGAATGTAAATTTATACAAATATAATTAGTTTGAAGCTGGTAAAGTATATTCATTGGCAAGAATGACCTAATTCCACTACTACGTCTTCAATTGTATGATATCCGTTAACGTTTTAATACTTTGTATAATATCTTAGTTACATTACATTGCCTGCCCGCTCCGTTTATCTGGTTTCATTGAAACAAACGCGCACTATAGAGGACGCACATACAGTGACTTAGCGGTTTCCCTAGAGGCGTCGGCGCTGGTTCCCCCCCCCCTCCTTGGAACAACCGGTTTCCTTCTTCGATCACCTACCCAAGCTTATTGTCACTCCTCGCAATCATTGTTACTCGCTTAGTCAGTCCGTAAGCTGTTTCGTGATTGCTAATATTATCTTTGTTTTCTTGTGAAAAGGTACTTGTCGAACGTTTTTATTAATATGATAGGTATTTGACGCAGCTGCCAAAGTGGCAACACAACATGACATTGAAATAAAAAGTCCTGGGACTGTAAAGGCTCAGATTCATCTGGTCAAATGCTGAGGCTTCGAGTCCTCGTGATTATTATAGAATAAATGTATTCATCCCATTTCTAGATGCTCTCATTTGTGAAATGAAGAATAGGTTTTCCACAACCAACACTGAACTCACCCAGCTTTTTAGTCTTGTCCCGTCATTTATAAAACCAGCTGAATATGATGATGAGATCGTAAATATAGCAAAGAAATATTGTGGGGAATCTGGTTGATGGAAAAGTTGTAAAATGGGAGCAGTTGACAGTAGCATATGTACTCACTATACACTTCACCAGCATTGTTAGATATATTGAGGATGAACTATGTGGTACTACATGCGAGATGTAGTACTGTAATCCCAGGGTTGATTGCAAATAAATTTCAATAATGCAGACATAAAGATTGTGAAACAAAGGTGAGGAGAGGAGTGAGCGGGGATGTGTGAGCACATTATTATTGTCAAATGTTTTAATTTATTCCCACTTTTCCATGCAATAGACCTCAGGTGAACAGTAAATTCAGCACAAATAATTGAAATGAATTATATGAATGCTCGACTCATTGATGTCATTAAAATCCCATGTTTGTAACTACCAACAATTCAGATCTCATTTCGGAGGATGATGATTAATTATTATGATAATTTGAGCTGGTGGTATTGAAATTTTCAAGTATACTGAGAAATGCGTGTACAGGGAGTGTTCAACAGGGAGCCAGGGAGCCAGGGACTTGAGCAATGTACTTTTCAAATTATCAAATGGATTGCCGACAAGTTGATAATTTTCATTTATTTTCTTAGCTGTTATCTAGCTAAGGTGAACGTGATATTTTCGAGCTCAAAATTTAAGTGGTTTTATTCTTTATTTTGTGAATTTAAAGTTTGTTTCATGTTCTTACGAAAGTTTTATTATCAATATATCCAAATTCAAAATTGTTTATAATTATTCTAATTTAGACTTTAAGATTGTGATTTGGTGTAGAAATTGAAATGGACATAACCTATGTATAATATTTGGACAATTTGAAACTAAATATTAGGAGATTGAAAAAGTCTTGAGCTATAGCCTGTTTTTTTTCCGATCTTTGTATTGTTTGTGCTAACCTAATAAAAAAAAATTGTTATGAAATTTATCTGACAACGTTCCATCAAAAACGTGGTTCAAAAAGTCTAGTTTGCAATAGCGTTTTCCACCAGATCCTCACATACTACTTTATGAATGGGAATATCTTATTTTTCAAAGTTGAGCAAAGTCTCAGAGGTGTCAAATTATAATATCATATTTCTTTCGAAAATATCAAGAACTCTTCACGTTCAGATTGATTGTGTCATAGACTTGCTCATTGGCGTATGATGTCAATCTTGAATGAAAAAGACTAAGAAATTGTCAAAAGTTTATCAAAGATTGACAATGGTGTAATAACCGAAACCGGTCTTTCTAAGTATCAATAAATCTGTGGTTTTTGACAATTTCTTAGACTTTTTCATTCAATATGAATAATTACCACATTATCAATTTCTCAACTACACAAAAAGTATTGTCAATCTACTGACGAGACATATCAACAATACGCTTTCCTCTTGAGTTTGAACTGGATTGTAAAACTGAGTTCCAGCACTAGAGAAACGTAACGCCTACACATATGTCTCGCAACGCCAACTCAAAAAGTCAACTTGTTCGTTGTGATCATGTTTAGTTTTCAACAAGCTGGAATCGAATTGCATTGTTCGAACTAATCGACAAAACAAATTGAACGCTCCAGCGAATTTTAAGCCAATTTTGAGTCGGAGTGCAAATGTCAAAGGGCGGGGCGGACATCACATCATTACACCAAACTCAATTTATTCTCGAGTGTTGTGGATGATTCGTGTGTACATGTTCTATGTTGTTTGTCTATCATTAGGACTTAGCAGCTGTTTGTCCTTTGATTTCAGCGCCAGTCGAAATCAAATCATTTTTGATTTTTCATTCGACTTGAATAGTACTTTGTTTCTGCACAGACATTTTCAGTTGAACTAACTAATAGTGCTGTGTCCTAGCTAGGAGAAAACGATAGTTTCAGTTTGTGATTTTCAAGTGTATTTTTAGAATTTGTTACGCCTTGTTTTGTGTGCCCTTAGGCGCCTGGCTACTGGGCCCTGACCTGTGCTCGGTGTGGACCACCCTGGACGTGCTCTGCTGCACGGCGTCCATCCTTTCGCTGTGCGTGATCAGCGTGGATCGCTACATCGGTGTGTCCCGGCCGCTGGCCTATTCACGCATCCTCACCAAACGCAGGGCGCGGTGTCTCATAGCTGCCATATGGGCGCTGGCCCTGGCCATTAGCATAGCGCCGCCCCTGGGCTGGAGAGAAGAGCTGGCGCCGGGGAGTGTCATGTCAACAAGCAATTGGGTAAGTTCAGCAAAGTTATACAATGTCATATTTACATCAACCTCCAATCAGCCATGAATAAAATACGAATGTATATAATAGAATAGAATAATTTCTCAACTAAAATTTATTTACACTTATGATTATTCTTCAATGTAATTGCCGTGAAGGTTTAGGCATTTGTCACCCCAGTGGATCAGCCTCCCAAAACGCTTTTCATAAAATGCTGCCGCCAAATGAGAGGGCTATGACGTTGTTTTGAAGCTCCTCGTTAGTTTGAGAGCTCTGCCCTTGAAGTCATGTCTTGAGTTTCAGGAAAAGCTGAAAGTAACTAGTGGGTTGTAGCCAATTCAGGTTTGTATGGTGGGTGATTGAAATTATCCCATTTGATTTGCTGGAGAAGCCGTTGCCCCAGCACTGTGAGGACATGTCATGGATCACAACGATTCCGGAAGTCATTTAACTGACGTCTTCAATTTTCCGATACCATTCACGCACAATATCATCACTCATAATGTCTCCTGCGTGATTTCGAATAATTCTACTTAAGATTTATGCTGAACTATTGCCTTTTGCTTGCAAAAACGGATAACGCTACGAACTCGACAACAATCTGGCAGCACCGATCGCTGGGCGCTCGGTGAGGATGACAAGCTGTTCAGCTCTGTGAAAATCAACGCCCCCTTACTGCTCTTCTGTGTCTTATGATGTGTGATCTGAGGTTGGAAAACGTTTGACCCTTATAAGTAGATTACATTAGTCAGCCCTCTGGGATGGAAGGCTCGCTCATTAACTATCATCATTCAAATTCCATAATTATGATTTTGTCATCATTACATTTTTCACTTTGACGATTACCTGAAAGTAGTAGGCTTATCTTGAAGCAATTTTCGTCTCTTTAAGAGACGCCTTCCTTCAGCTGTTGTCCATTCATGAAGGTATTATTTCAATTAACAATTCCATATGACTTTTGTACCCATATATTCAAATTATACTTGTGTTTACAGCAGTGGCGGATCTACGGGCGGGGGGCTTTCGGGCTCAAGCCCCCCCAAAACGCCTAAATTTTTTTTTTTGTAAGAATGTAAATTTATACAATATAATTAGTTTGAAGCTGGTAAAGTATATTCATTGGCAAGAATGACCTAATTCCACTACTACGTCTTCAATTGTATGATATCCGTTAACGTTTTAATACTTTGTATAATATCTTAGTTACATTTACATTGCCTGCCCGCTCCGTTTATCTGGTTTCATTGAAACAAACGCGCACTATAGAGGACGCACATACAGTGACTTAGCGGTTTCCCCTAGAGGCGTCGGCGCTGGTTCCCCCCCCCCTCCTTGGAACAACCGGTTTCCTTCTTCGATCACCTACCCAAGCTTATTGTCACTCCTCGCAATCATTGTTACTCGCTTAGTCAGTCCGTAAGCTGTTTCGTGATTGCTAATATTATCTTTGTTTTCTTTGTGAAAAGGTACTTGTCGAACGTTTTTATTAATATGATAGGTATTTGACGCAGCTGCCAAAGTGGCAACACAACATGACATTGAAATAAAAAGTCCTGGGACTGTAAGGCTCAGATTCATCGGTCAAATGCTGAGGCTTCGAGTCCTCGTGATTATTATAGAATAAATGTATTCATCCCATTTCTAGATGCTCTCATTTGTGAAATGAAGAATAGGTTTCCACAACCAACACTGAACTCACCAGCTTTTAGTCTTGTCCCGTCATTTATAAAACCAGCTGAATATGATGATGAGATCGTAAATATAGCAAAGAAATATTGTGGGGAATCTAGTTCATTTCAATTGTACAATGAAATCGCAATGTGGAGAGAACATTGGAGTCAAAGTAAAGGTAAAGTAGAAGTACCATCTACAGCAATCGAAGCCTTCTGCGACTCATCTGTTACGTTCTACCTAATATAAAGAATCTTCTGCACTTGCTTTGTGTTCTACCTGTCACTTCATGCACTGGCGAAAGAAGTTTTTCATCAATGAAACTAGTAAAAAATTAGTGCTCTGCTGCACGGCGTCCATCCTTTCGCTGTGCGTGATCAGCGTGGATCGCTACATCGGTGTGTCCCGGCCGCTGGCCTATTCACGCATCCTCACCAAACGCAGGGCGCGGTGTCTCATAGCTGCCATATGGGCGCTGGCCCTGGCCATTAGCATAGCGCCGCCCCTGGGCTGGAGAGAAGAGCTGGCGCCCGGGGAGTGTCATGTCAACAAGCAATTGGGTAAGTTCAGCAAAGTTATACAATGTCATATTTACATCAGCCATGAATAAAATACGAATGTATATAATAGAATAGAATAATTTCTCCACTAAGATTTATTTACACTTATGATTATTCTTCAATGTAATTGCCGTGAAGGTTTAGGCATTTGTCACCCCAGTGGATCAGCCTCCCAAAACGCTTTTCATAAAATGCTGCCGCCAAATGAGAGGGCTATGACGTTGTTTTGAAGCTCCTCGTTAGTTTGAGAGCTCTGCCCTTGAAGTCATGTCTTGAGTTTCAGGAAAAGCTGAAAGTAACTAGTGGATTGTAGCCAAGTCAGGTTTGTATGGTGGGTGATTGAAATTATCCCATTTGATTTGCTGGAGAAGCCGTTGCCCCAGCACTGTGAGGACATGTCATGGATCACAACGATTCCGGAAGTCATTTATCTGACGTCTTCAATTTTCCGATACCATTCACGCACAATATCATCACTCATAATGTCTCCTGCGTGATTTCGAATAATTCTACTTAAGATTTATGCTGAACTATTGCCTTTTGCTTGCAAAAACGGATAACGCTACGCAACTAGCACTTGGCGGGAGTCTTAAGTGAGACTAATGCTACGGGGTCTATAACTCGACAACAATCTGGCTGCACCGATCGCTGGGCGTTCGGTGAGGATGACAAGCTGTTCAGCTCTGTGAAAATCAACGCCCCTTACTGCTCTTCTGTGTCTTATGATCGGAGGTTGGAAAACGTTTGACCCTTGTAGATTACACTAGTCAGCCCCCTGGGATAGAGGGCTCGCTCATTATTAACTATCATCATTCAAATTCCTCAATTATGATTTTGTCATCATCACATTTTCCACTTTGACGATTACCTGAGAGTAATAGGCTTATGTTGAAGCAATTTTCGTCTCTTTAAGCTGTTGTCTATTCATGAAGGTATTATTTCAATTAACAATTCCATATGACTTTTGTACCATATAATACAAATTATACCTGTGTTTACAGGTTATGTGATCTTCTCAGCAGTCGGCTCATTCTACCTGCCAGCCCTAGTGATCATCGTGCTGTATACACTAGTGTACAGGGCCGCGTCCAAGCATACCAAGCTGCTGTACAGTGGTTCGCGAACGACTCGCTCTGACGTCACGCTCAGGGTTCACATGGGCAGCTCCAGGAGTCGTGTCAGTCTCACCACGGCTCTGCCACCCTATCAGCATGACACACTCAAGGTAAGCCACCTCAGAACTACTTATTCCTAAAAAATGTATCAAGTCAGAGAGTTATCAATTTTGACATGAAGAGGACAATCGATTTCTCTTTCCATAGTTTGTAGCATGGACAGAATAAAAGAGAGGAGTAAGAATGCTGCGCACAATTGGATGCTGAGACAAAAGTAGGGAGAATGCTGTTAGGTAGTGGGAGCCATTAGTGGAGGGAAGAGAATTGGCCTCTCTGTCATTGAGAGAGAGCCGAGTAAAGAGTAATATCTCTCGGACTTTAGGACAAACACTCTCCAAGACATATTATCATATCTTTTCTTTAAAAAATATCCTTTTCATCACCGTCCTGCCACCGTATCATCATGACACTCAAGATATGCACAAAAATTATGTCGACAATATTATTAGGATCACAGGCAAGGTATTTTGTGATTCAATGACGGTACATTTTACATATTCATTGTCTCTATTTGGAGGAGAGTATAGTAAATAAATCACATTCAGTGAGACTCACGCTCTAAATGTCAGCATGTGATCAGCATTGGCTTGCTATCCTTGCCTGAAATTGGACAAAGCAGATAACTCCATACTTTTCCAACCCCTTATCATTGCCGAATAGCAATCAATGTTTGTAGACTATGTAGAAATATAATGAACTACCGGAATATTCAATCTTGGAAGATATATTTTTATCTACGAATACAATATATTATTTGGAATGGGATCGATAACTTGAATCCTAGGCCTAGCTATCCACTATAGTGGAGAAGTGGCAACAATGTCTTCTTATCATTCACACTGACTTTGAAACGTTATCTCACAATAGGTAAATGCAGCCATTTGGAGCAACATTAAAACTGGAGCATATTTTTTGTCTATAATACAGGAAGTTTAAGAGGATAGTAGACACGGAGTTTATAGTTCATAAAGTACATAGGCATTGTTTCTAGAACAATGATTAAATCAATTTTGAATCATAAGGGTCATAGTAGTTAGGTTCAACCTGCAGTGACTACACATGTTCTTGATGAATCCAAGAAATGGTAAGTTATTATAAGAAATGATGAATTTTTGAAGTCGTGGCTTGAAATTTTGTAATCAAGAAAATCTCGGAATCCGTGAAGATATACAGTAAACCTCATATTGTATATTATGGGAAATGTAAGAACATCAAAACCAGCTTGCCCTCACAGAATGAGAAAACTGTTCCAATTTCCCTCGATTTTCATGAAAACCTTCTCCCATTGGACAAGCCTAGCTGACAATGAATGACGTCAGACCATTGAAGAGCACCAGGATAGAAATGATTGGCGCTTCATTATAATAAACCTCACACAATGCTTATTTCCCACGAGAAGGCCCGAACGAATACTGTATGCTAGAATGTGAAATAATGTACAGTGAATACATGCGCGGTTCAATTAGATTCACTCTGGAGTAACAGCATTGTTTGAATGGGAAGTATTGATGCTATTCATGAGCACAGTTTGAAGTTGTTCTCACTATAGAATGGACAATGCAGAGTGAGGTGGGTTTCCACATGATAGTAGTCTGGAAAGGAATGACGTTATTATTTCAAATTGGGTCAAGAATCTCAAGAAAAATGAATAAAACTGCATTCTCGCTACAACTGTCAATATAAAGAAATTGAAAATTTTTGAAGAATGATAAATCATTGATAACGTAGTAGATTTGCACAGCCAATCAATAAATTAGTATAGATCATGCTATCAACAACAATATCCCAAAGGAAAAGGAAATTATCCTGTCAATCGGTTTAATATGAGTGAAGCGGAAAAGATAAAAAAGCAAAAATTAAAAAGGAGGAAAGCTGGAGTAAGCAGGAAAACAGAAACAGAGTAGAAGCAGTGAAAGGAAAAGGAGATAATATAGAAGAAGGAGGAGGAAGAAGAAGTTTGGAGAAGAAGAAGAAGAAACAGAAGACGGATGAGAAGAAAACTGACAGTGGAAAAGCTTGCGAATGCTCTCCGGAAGGACTACTTCTGTTCGTTGTTATCTCATTTTTTGTGATGCAATTGACTGCAGAAGTCCATTAATCAAACAGCGTGAATTCCACTACTAGAGGAGTGTGCATTTTCTACGGCCGTCATTTAATTCTGTTGGGTTGACCGCAGATCAAATCGAGCCCGGTCACAGTTGACCGCCGATTTTGACCGGCAATCAGCCAATCAAATGACTGATCAGCTGTTATCTGCCTACGTGCATTCACTCAGCTATGTCACAACATTCATTCAGCGCTTGAGCATGGTTTTCACTAGTAGAGTTACTGGTCGAGTAACTTGTATACTAACTCTACCGAGCTAACTCTACTCTACTTACTTGGTAGAGAAACTGTTTTCACTACAATTGAGAATAGTAGGTAGAGTGTGTTCTTGTGAACAGATCTAACCTTAAAAACTACTCTATTCCATTCTACCCGACTCTACTAGCTTGAGACTGTTTTCATCAGCATAGTAGGGGTAGAGTGAAAAGCGGTAGTGGGGGAAGGCAAGTGGTAGAGTACTATCCCACGTTGCTATCCCACTCTACTAAAAACTAGTAATCTACCATAACTCTACTCTACCATGAACGATTTCATTGGGAGGGTTCACAAGATAGTTTGTACTTGTTCAGGGAATTTTACCACTAACTCTACTTATGAAAACCAGGCTTAAAACCCATTACTCTCAAGTACTGATGTACTACGTACCATACATCGGAAAGTACTGTATGGCAAAAGTACAGATGGTACTTCGCTTCTCCTTCTTCTCCTTTTCCTTCTCCCTTCTTCCTACACTCTCCTCTCTCTATATTCTCCCTACTTTCTTGCTGTTGTTCTCTTCGACGTTTTTCCAAGGTATCTTTGTTGTCCTAGCTCTCTACTCTTCCAGTCACCATATTCTTCCTCCTCCTCTGTTCTCTTCTCTTCACTTCCCTTTTCCCTCCTCTTCTAGTGACTCTCTCCCTTCCCCTACTCTTGCTGCTTTTCACTTTTCTTCCTCTCCTAGTGACTCTCCCCCTCACAACATTCTTGCTGCTCAAATATCCCTTCACATTCCCCTTCTATCTCATCAACCATTCTTCCATTTTCCTTCGTCATGTTGAACTCACTGAAGAGTAGTTGGTTCTCAATATACCGTTAATAACAATCCAAGAATGTAATTGAACTGTCCATCAGCTTCGAAACGATTTTCCTTCAGAACTAGAGTGATAGAAGAAAGTAGAGATAATCGTAACGTAATTGAAGAAATTGAAGATTTGTGTGGAAAAAGAAGAGGATGTGTGAAAGCACATTTACACCAGGAAATAAGGAAAACAAAATTCAATTCACACTGGTTTAATGATTTGAATCATCGCAATATGTTGACTTTTCCTCATAGTGTGTACCAAAATTTAATTACCATTATTCTTCTATTACTGGATTCTATCTATAAAGTTTATAATATTGTTTATTTTATCATTTAGATTATTCCTTGAATATTATTCTCTCCCTTGTATTTTGTAATTTTACGTTGGCAGCCCTGTCGAGTACGGCTAACAGCTGTAACATAGAATTTTCACTCACTGTAACGCCATAGTTTGGTAGGAAGATGTCTAAAAAGATAAGAGACCAAACTTTTCCAAATTAAATTTAATAATGTAACTGTTTTATTTTTCAATTTTATAATAGGACCTTCTTTATGTAATTATTTGAAGCTCATATTTTATTTTCCCTAGATGGGACTCCGAAGATGGACAATATTTTATTTTCAATTTAAATCCAGCAATAGACCAAAAATTCATACATCATAAATGGAATTCAATACTGTAACCAAGATGAAAAATACTACATAAAATGGATACCTAAGTAACAAATTGGATCTTCTCATCGACATTTTCCGGTAAGGTCTCCAGAATTCATTATACTTTCAACGACGATTTACCAACCAATACTCTCCATAAGTGCAGTGAAAAATATTAAAAGTGATCACGAACTTTTAAAACATTTTAGTAAATTTTAATTACCTCCGATTCTATTCTGTTCAACTCGTATTCTTGAATTGTTTATTCAATTATCAGGTTTTGTTTAAATTTCATAATACATTTTGATTGCCCTAAAAATTATTTTCTTAACCTGATCTTTGGCATAGTTTCATGTCATTGGTGGGATTCGCTCAGGTTTAACTATTCACGAGACTCTAGGTTCAATACTTCCAACTATTGTTCATCTATTCTTAACACTGAGAATGGGGTGTAACAAGTGGTACTACAATATATATTATTGGAATGAGATTCATTATTAATTCAATTTTTTCATTGTAATATGTCATTGAGTACAACTAGTGGAGGAGAGTTGTATTTATTACAGCTGAACTTCCTTTTTAAATTTCGTAATCAATTTGTAGACTTGATATCTAATAGATTCTATGATGCGATGCTTTCTTTATAATTGGACAATTTTTGTCTAATACTTCACGAAATGGTTGTTCTTCTTATGGTGGACTATATGGAGACTAGAGGAAAACTCTTACTTTATGGAATTCGTAAATTTTTCGAGCTTGTTGTTTTTGGGACTCTTGAGTAATGAGAATAAGAATGAGAATTCTTAGAATGGGTATTAAAAATGCTTTTTATTGCTGAATCGGAGAATCACAAAGTAATAATAAAGAAGAGAATATAATTACAATGTGATAATAAAACCATAGATTAATAATAGAAACATGGCACTTGTAAAATACCGTAGAAGAATATTGCTAATAGAGAATTATATTTTCTCTATGATACAACTTAAGAGTTACAGGAACAGCGAGAAGCTTCGTAGATCTTAAATGAGTGGACATAATAAATCAATACAACACTTCTCGTATAAATGAACTGGGAGCTCTGTAATGAAATTATCTTGAAACTTCTAGCATTGGTCGAATGAGAAGCTTTGAATATATTATCAGCATTGAAAACAGACAATTTGAAGTGAATCTCACTACAGTATCACGAGGTAAAACCTGTCATGAAATAGTTTTCATGTTGTATTACGCTCTAGTCATTATTTCCCAAATGTCCCTTTGGAAAATAGGCTGAATTGAATGTAATTTTGCAGTGACTAAATCGATTTTTGGAAATAGCATCTTTACATATCGGGAGAATCCAATGCATTATTCATAAGCGTGGATAGAGGTGTTTCATCCGTTCTCGGTGTAGGCTTAGGCCTAAACTCCAAGAGCAATTTCAGTTTTATTGGCAGATTTCCCCCCTTATAATCCTTCCTGGTTTTGGTTTTTCTCCGTTTTTTATGATAAGAGATACGTTGTTTGAATACACAAATTGATTGATCGGAAATAGATTCTGGCTTAATAGAAATTGTTGAAGATTCAACAAAGAGAGTAGTGTATATGAACGTTTCTTGGAGACAAACTTGACCTATATATGACCTACTAGTACATTTTTGTTTCTCCACAACCAATAATATGATATTGATGATGATTTGATAACGCGTTTCTTGTTATTCGTTGCTACTGCTGCTAACATTGACCGAGTTCATTCCTAGTTTGAATAATATCATGCAACTCTCACCGGGTATTCGTACTCTATAACAAGGTTCTTGAAATTGCCTTGATGATGGCGAATCTATTAAAAAAATAAACATTCATACTATGATAAGGTCTTTTAACAAACAGAGACTAATAGTTTCAAGAGATGAAAATAGCTGTTGACTGGATAAAAATGAGACATGTCAGACGAAATAATAATGTGTCCCATATGAGTGGCTGAAAGATGATGTGTGCAGTCTGCAGCGAGGAAAGAGAATCTTTTTCACAAGGGAATTTCGGTGGCAAGTGGAATATCATAGCGGAGAGATTGGAATTGTAGTGAGAGTAGGAGAAGGAAGCAGAAGAGAAATAACACATAGAAGAGAAACAGTAGACGGAGAAGGAGGAGGATAAGGAGAAGAAGATGATAAAGGAGTAGAAGAGGATTAATGATGATGAAGAGAAGGAGGTGTTGATGGGTGTGTAGGAGAAGGAGGAGGAGGGGGAGTTGGAAGAGGGTAGAGGAGTGAAAAAGAATAAGGAGAAGAAATTGGAGAATGAAGATAAGTGGTAAAAGGATAATGGGAGAGAAGGGATGGATAAGAAGAAGCATGAGAACGCAGAAAGATGGAAGGACGTTGGAAAAGATAAATAGAAGAAAAAAGTAGGAACAGAATGATAAGTATGATGAGAATGAGGAGGAGGGGAATTATAATTTGTAATAGGATGGAGCAGATAAGAAAAAATATGGGAAGAATTGAAGAAAAATGATAAAAGAAATATGACAATTAGAACGAATATGAAATGAGTTTTATGAAAAGAAACTTAAGAGGCAGAAGATGGAGAAAAGAGAGAAAATGTAAGAGACGACGAAGATGCGATGATGCAGAGAAAACGATGAAATAGGAGAGAGGAGAATCTGAATGATTGAATTATGAAATTACAGAATAGTAGGATTAGAAGTATGAGAGGCAGAATGAGCAGCGGAGGATAGAGGAATAGAGGAAAGAAGAACCAGGTGGGCGTTGAAATTGGAGTATCATGAGGAAAAGGTAAACAGTACAAAATACGGATCAAAATTCACTGCTCAATTCAGAAATAATATAACAATAGTTCCTGCAATTATCTAGGA
This sequence comes from Nilaparvata lugens, assembly GCF_014356525.2. NCBI lineage: Eukaryota > Metazoa > Arthropoda > Insecta > Hemiptera > Delphacidae > Nilaparvata > Nilaparvata lugens. The sequence continues at coordinate 54,059,448 of NC_052507.1, forward strand.
ATGATATTATAATCAGAGAGTATAGAATGTAATTACATACTCTACTATGAAGGAATATTATTTATAAAGTATATTATAATCTGAGGGTATATAGAATGTAATTACATACTCTATACTCAATACATACATTCTTTACTTTATGAATATAGAAGATCACTGGGATAAATATAGAAGTAGTGAAGGTCATTAATAACTGAACACTGAATAAAACCGATTTTCTAGAGAATATAAAATAAAATGCTAAATTATCTGTTATACAAATCTCAAGACAACAAATCAAAATGCTTTGAGAGAGATAGACGGAGTTGAGAGAAGAATAGGAAGGAAGGTGAGTTGAAATACTTTTGAATTTTATCGATTGCTTATGAAGCAAAAAACGTTTATTACAAGAGTCAGCGATTAACAATGAATTCTGCAGACAAAAAATCTCTTATCCTATTCTTCTCATTGTCCTTTCTATTCTTTTAGGTTCTGATCTTGTCCTACTCTGGTTCTACTCGTCAACTCTTCCACACCATTTTTTTCTTTGCTTGTTTCTCTCCCACTCTCTCTTCCACTCTCATTTCCTCTCTTCTCTATTGACTTCAGTGATCTCTTCAACTTTTCCTTTTCATTTTCTCGCATATTCTTTCTCTTCTCTCTCTTTCTCCGCCTACTCTAAAAATATATGCTCATCAAATCAAATCACATTCTCCTCTCAGAGCCCAGTTTTCCGGGAATGAATCTTGAAGGAGTGATTCTCTTTCTCCCGCTTTTCTCATTGCCAACGGAGTGTATTGAACGAGGCAAGATTACATCGTTTCATCTTTGTTCGATTCAATAAGATAGATTAAAAGCGTTCGCTTCATAGGACATTTTTCTTAATGAAAAAGAGTCTGGGTTGTCTTGATCATGATTCAAGTTGTTGAAGTCTTACCGTATTAAAAGTATTAACAGTACAAGATTTCCCTAATATTGTTTATTACTACATTGCTACATGACTGTTAAACAAATTATGAAATATTAAACTAACTTAATATATCCTTTTCAATATTGCACAATATGATGACAAACCTTCAAATGTGAAGAACTAAATTGATATTAATTCCCACATTGAATGAAAAAGTCGCCCGTGACACTTGAAATAGAAAAAATGTAAAATGAATAATAATTATCAGATTTCCTAGTCCATCATAATGGCACGGAGTGCCATCAATAAGATAAGTAAAGGAACTAAGAAAAAGGAACAAAAGTTTCCTTTTTCTGTGATAACAGGTGGTAAATTCCAGTATTTATTAGATCCTTTCAAAAATAGGTAATATAAATGATTTCACAAGAGTAGAATTTCTCGCATTAACTGAGAACATAGTTATTTTATGTCCATATTTTCCATCCTCTTCCAACATTACCATTTAGCAGAAAAATTATATTTTGTAATGAACGTTACTAAAATAAGTACCGTTTTTTTGTTTGAATTCCAAGACTTGTTATCAGTATTGTGGTATGTGATTGAAAATTTCATAATGATAAGTCATTTCAACATATTTGATAGGTACGTTTAGATACGCCAACAGCTCCAAAATAAAATACATTTTTTTAACCAATGACTGACCAAACTGACAATCTCTGGATATCAGTGCTAATTTTCTACTAGACCACAGCGGCCAGCCAGTCTACAGATGGAAATTTATAAGAGATTGTATTATTCAGATGCTAATCGGAAATAATTTATTTTTGATAGTAGCTCTCATCGAATTTCCATCTAGGTAATAACCCTGTAGTCAATATTTGCAGTAGCAGAAGTTTTCGGGGTGGTTTACAGCATTCAACTTTATATTTTCGTTATATAATGATTATTTATCGATCATAATTTCATTAAATTCAATTTCTCATCTGTAGAGGAGAATTACATTGGAAAGCATTGCTTTAAGTGACTACACCGTACAGTTGCCTCTAATTCCATAGCTATCCAAGTGATACAACCTTTAAACTTACCAAGCCTTGATACAACCATAACTTCAAGAATAGTGTTATAATGTATACTTCAAACAAGAAGAACACTTTTCGTGGAATCTCATAAACTCTTCATTCTAAGGAACTCATTGGAATTCCAGCGAATTGATCAGATTTGGAATGCCTATTGGAATTCCAAGCGAAAAATCAGTTCGCAAAAGGTAACGAGCGAATTAATTTCATCAATAATTCTATCGCGATTTACATAAATTAGAATCCGATTTCAATAAAGTTGCCAGCCAGCAACCGCAATTATCGATTGAAAGCCGTTGATTTATTGTTATTGCACTTGCAAAAGCGAAGCTCCCACGGTCAGATTCACTACGAATTGGCAGCATCCCTCATAAATTATTCCCATTCAATAATTGCCGTCATTTCAAAGCGGATCTCACTATATTTTGTAATTGAATTTAAAGCTAATCTTTGATCTGAATCTAATGTAAAGTCGGCTTCCAGTATTTATAATACTGAATTATAAATTAATTTATTAATTGATTCCGCAATACAATGTTGGAATATTGTGTGGTGGATGATCATTGTGTGATTAATGTTCGAATGTAAAGTACATGCAATCAAGATGAACGCTTCTGAAATGTATAATACGAAAAAACTGGGCATGAGAGCTGCTAGGGGGATAGATAGCTTACGGTTTAAGATAGAATAGTTTTTATCTAGTGAGTTGAAATAACTATATTACTACTGTATTTGCTCTTTCCACTCTTCAAGACTCATAATTATATCAAAGGAAGCAGGCAACCTTGTTTTTTGGATATAGAACCCGCAATTTTCAAGTTCTTGTTTCACAGCTACTTCATCACAAACAAAATCTTTCATATTGAACGAAAAATCTTTAATTTCTTGTCTTAGTTGGTCGATGAAATTGTTAACTGTATCATTTTTAGCTGATCCAAGTTGATCTACAATATCTTCCACCGGTACAGCAATTTTGAATATTAGTACAGGTTTTGACTGATCTTTGGGGTGTGAGAATAGAATCTTATCTCCATAGTGTTCGATTAGGAGTTTCTTCATCAATCGGTTATCAACGCTGATGTTATTAATATCTCCATGTATTTCCTTTAGTCGGGAAGATAAGAATGATAAAGAAACACATTGATATTCCAGTTTTGGGTCAACCTCGCATATCAAATCGTTAAATGCTCGCGAAATTAACGGATTTACAGGTAGTTCTTGTGAGTCGAGATTCTGCTTTGAGTGTATTCTAAAATATTCCTTTTTGCAAATATCATGATATAGCACGTCAGCAGCAAATACATCATTTACTGAGGAGCATGTACTTAATCGGGTGAAAATAGAATCTTGTTGAAACTTACAAACATCAAGAAGATTTTGAGCCAAGCCTACTTCAGAAATTCTATATAGGTGGAAACCTTTTTTTTAGTGGACTGTTGACAAAAAATACATTTAGTGAAGTCTGTTTTTGGTAGTGCACTTCTAGTTGTAGGACGTTCTTCACAGGTTCTCGTACCTGTTGCAACATCTTCAGCAGCAACATTGATTGGTTCTTCGGTGGAATTATGCACCCTCGAAACATATCTTATCACATTAATTTTACTAGTATAACTACTGTAACATGCTCTATGCCATTTAAGAGAATATAGTTCGTTATTTACAATAGACGGGTTCAATCTCTCGGTCACTTCATCCTTCCTACTATTTAAAGCATCAAGAAATGTTTCAAAGCTTGTATGCTTGGGTCTTTCAACTAATAAGCAATCACTTTCCAACTGACATATAGCACATAATCTTTTGTCAAACACCTTCACTCTCTTTGTGATTGAGAAAGACATTGATAACTCACCTTGCACAACACAAACTTATTCACAGATCGGTCACAAAACTCTGAACTCTACGAATCACGAAATATTTAGAATAGAGGCGGCACCACTGTTCACATCAACGCTTGATTCAATACTGACTTTACTGATTATTGTATAGTGAAATAGTAAATAGATTGAGACGGACAGGCAGATACATGCGCGGACACGATTCGTCTAGACAAAACAAGAAATGTGGCACCTATTATATTTGTCAAAAACAAGACAAGAAACTTGTTGACAAAACAAAAAATGTGGCGCCTATTAATTGTTTAACTTATTCATTCACTTAAAATTGACGATTCAGAAGTGATCAATTCAATAAATAAACAAAATATTCATTCTCGATTAGATATTCTACATATTCATCTTCTATTGATTGAGAATCACATTATTCAACCAATCTGGTTTAACATATGAGATGAACTTTGTAATTTTGACCATAATTTATAAAATATGATGAGAACCATTGATTATTAAGGCTTCAGAGTTGAAAAATCGTGTTCAGCGACCAAAAATACATAATATAACGTTCCTGAAATACATATTTGGATGCATAGACTAATAGGAGCGATGCGATAGGTAGGCCGCTACGCGCACTGGTCATAGGGGTGGCCCGCGCTGCAGTGTAACAGTGCTACTAATCCCCCTCCCACAGCCGCATCTATGGTCGTAACCCCCAAACTATATACATCATTGGATTCAGAAAGAAACGGCCTACAACGTTTATTGAGAACTTTTTCCTCTCAGTCGGCTAACGACTGAAATATTCGGAAAATAAAAAAAATCTATACTCAAAAAATACATTTTTTGAGATATTTTATTTTTTTACGGAAAAACTATGCGGTCTATCGTAAAAATGAAGAGGACCATTTTGAAAGCTTGTTATATTTAGATAATATTAGAAAAAGGGTCAAAGCTGTAATATGAATGGTTGCCGCAGGACAGGCGATTATATAAGCGCGCGTTTTTTACAACTTACCCCCCTCCCCCCCAATCTCTCGACCACCCTGGGACGTGACGACATCGAGTTTCATATACACTAAAGACCCCCCAACAATAATCCGAAGTCAAATTCTCTGCCTCTCTCATGCATGCTCAATGTAAGCCAGCGCCTGGACTACTATATTTTGTAATTGAATTTAAAGCTAATCTTTGATCTGAATCTAATGTAATGTCGGCTTCCAGTATTTATAATACTGTATTATAAATTAATTTATTAATTGATAACGCAATACAATTGTGTGGTTAATGTTCGAATGTAAAGTACATGCAATCAAGATGAACGCTTCTGAAATGTATAATACGAAAAAACTGGGCATGAGAGCTGCTAGGGGGATAGATAGCTTACGGTTTAAGATAGAATAGTTTTTATCTAGTGGGTTGAAATAAATATATTACTACTGTATTTGCTCTTTCCACACTTCAAGACTCATAACTCTATCAAAGGAAGCAGGTAACCTTGTTTTTTGGATATAGAACCCGCATTATCCTGATACCTAGTGTATTGCACTACAAACAAATATGTTATTATTGTATTTACCGTACTATAATGTATTGTATCTATCCTGTATTATTACTGATTTTATACTGTACTTACTGAACGTATTACTGTTTTACTGTAACTACTGTAGGCGTACAGCCGAATAAACTCCATTTAAACTTGATAGACGTCAATATCCTTATAATTGGTCACAGATTTTAAGCTTTGAATGTTTGACATGAGTTAAATGAACCCAACCATCGCTCGAAGTAGCAAATCAAGTTGAAATTTAAGTTAGGAACTTAATTTCCGAATAAGATTAAGTTGTGATTTGCCAGCATAGGTTGAACCGGCAAAGTTGAATGACTTACTTGATCGATCAACGATTTGAGACACGCGCTTCGAGAAGTTCTGAAGTAAGCATTTGAATCTGACAGGCAATAGGAAGCAATAACGCTACAATACGGAAGCCAATGCTATTCAAACTGTTATTATGTTGTTCCAACTGTTGAAATCTGTTGTGGGTATTGGATATATTTGAAAGCATTTGACCATTTGATGAGTTTATGGTGGGTGCGAAGCAAGAACAAGATCTACTGTATAATTTGAAATTTTATTATAATAGTCTCTTGTAGTATTTTTATTCATTCTTCATTCTTTTTAAACTGTCTGCCAATCTTACAAGCATTATTATAATACTACTGTATGGATTTTATAGTTTCATGCTGAGAGTTAGGCTCAACTACACTTACGCGACTCAGGTCGAGAAGAGACTCGACTCTAGTCGAGAGCATGTGTTTTCAAATGATGACTCTCAGACCAGTTGATTCTAGTCTCCGCGACGTCACCATTTGAAAACATAAATGCTCTCGACTAGAGTCGAGTTGAACCTTAACCTATTCTCCTATCAAATTTACATTTTCAACTGTAAAAATGTACAATAGAAAAAAATAACCGTTCACTATTTTGTTTATAATCTTTATTGGAGAAAATTCTCAGCAGAATACAAGAAATAAATTGTTGCGGTTGGCTTCAAACCAATAATTTTATTCATAAGTACCGCTACATCTTGACTACAAAACTAGTCGGTAAAGAGTTTACTTGATTCGGCATTTATCTTACGTAGTAATTATTGCATCTACGATGTAAATTCAACAACTTTGTTTTAATAATCGGAATAAGGATAGTTTGATTGATGAAAATAAGTCTATCGTCGATTTATTCAGAATCAAGCAAGCAAAATTTCTTATAGATCTGATGATGCGTTTAACTTCTATCCTATTTCCTATTCCGTACATTTCAAGAACACAAATCCTCCCTCCAATAATGCGATGCACTGGAGTGACTTGAATCACAGCTATCTACTACAAATGGCGATGGGAAAAGAAATCGGAAAACAATGCCGTCCTATCATTTCCCTTGATTTTATAACTTGAATCTCACCATATGTGGGCTAGTAATTGGTCGTATTTCCAGCGTTCAGGGGTACAGTGGTACAGCAAATGGAGTAATAAGCCAACTATATTGATTGTTTTTTAATATATATATTTTTTGGAAATATCTATTCATATTCTACGAGTGATGATTGAAAAAACAAGATATCCAATACTAATGTTCTATGAATAATTCCTCTATCTTCTTCTCTTTCTTCAGTATTGTATCTGTAAGGTCTTGGTTGAGTGGTAGAGAGAACTTGAAAATCCGAACCCCGCCAAATAAAAAAAAATTTTATTTCATTTAAAAAGCCCAAAAGTTCTCACATTCATAAAGTCGGGGGGAAGCACGTAATGGAATTGATTACCTAGGTACTAACTTGCAGACAAAGTTAATCGATGTGATAGAAATAAGTGAATTTAATATTCATGAACTTCATCGCGTGGTTAGTATAGATGCACAACATTTGAATTCCAAAGATGCCTTATTTATTTTCACTTTTGGGTTAGCTATTGTTTGAGCTTCGGAGATTAAGAAGGGATTCTTATGTATAAATGTATAAGTTTTTATTATCGTTCATTCAATTTTAGCTTTTTCATTCCTCTTACACAAAATTGTTTATCTATTCATCAACGAGTTTGCATCAATCTTGAAGGACTTTACATAGAATATTATACACTGATATCATCATAGAACACAGGAAATAGAAACACAGAACATTTTTACTGTAATAATTTACTATATTTTTCTAGTCTATGAGATTGAAAGCATTATACTGTATTATACAACTCACGGTACATGTGAGGACTATTTATCTTTAACAATCTTGATAAAATAGAAATCGACAAGTTTAACAAAGAAAAAACTTTATCAGCTATACCTACATCCTAACGTCTAAGGTATACCTGAGATAAGGTCATCCACACGTAATGTACAAGATACTAGCCATTCAAAAATTCACAAAAGTCTATTTTTGAGCAATAATCAATATCATACAATTCAAATTCAGTTTATTCCTTCGAATAATTTATCATTTTAACTTTACAGTATGACAATATAATTAACAATTTTACACACAAAATATCAAAACTCATACATCTAGTCTTCTGAATTAATAAGCTATAATCTTCTTATTGTGATACAAGATATTTGGATTAAATTACATGTTTACAATACTAAATATGAATCTCATCAGTACAATGTACATATAATAATCATATATTAGGTATATTATATACCTATTAGGTATATTATATACGATATTTATACAGTGATTACTATCCTTCCTTTTTATGGTACCATCCTCCTCTGCAACTCTTCTATTGAGATAATTTGGACATTAGAGAGGATCAAAGAGAGAGAAGAGAAAAATAAGAAGAAGGAGAGGAATGTAAATTAGTGTAGATGGTAGAAAATTTATTTTTTTAGCGTATGGCTTCCAAGACATCAATCAGTATTCATTTCCATCATCACTTCTTCAGGATCGTAATAGTAGAAAAGCAAGTCATTTATAAGAAGGATATGAACCCTTAAATCAATGCAGAGAAAAGCAACTGATATTCCATTCACTAAGGGCTGGATTATTCTTGTATCAATGAGAAGATGTCCTAGTGAGGGAAATCAAAGAGTTTCCCGTGTAAATGAAAATTAAAGAAATGCTTAGTGATGAATGGAATGCAATGAAAAACGACAAATTTTCCTATTTGAACACACAATCTTTGGTATTACAAGATTTATTGTAGCGAGAGTAAACATTGAGCTCATCTTTGAATTGATATCACCAATTGAAAGATAAGTAAGTGAGTTGCACCAAACAGAATGATAAGCCCGGAGTACTCAAATAATATAAACAGGTTACAAAAACTTGAATATCAATGCGTGTTATGATGACATTGATTCAAATAAACATTATTTTTTCCCTGATATATGCCTCCGGATTCACCCTTGAGTTTCGAGCCGCTGTAAGGACTAGTTTTTACCAGGGAAGTTTCCAAGCCTAATATTGCAACTCACGCATCTTGAGAACTTGAGCATCTCTTACTTCCAGCAGAATCAGCAGAATCAGATCGGCTTTGAATTCTATTGAAGAAGCGAGTAGATTCTATTTGAAATTGGATGAATACGGCATAAGGGAGGAACCCACTTAGAATTGTGTTGATCAACATTTCGAATAGAATTAGTCAATAGGTTGGAAAGTTACAATTATTACAGCCTATAGCCAAATAATGGCTTCAGTTTATGAACAAAGGGGTCGTGGAAGGCCCCTTCTACAGTATCTGAGACGAATGACGAAGGAAGTGGGTGCTATGAGTTATGAACAATGAAAGAGAGTAGCAATGGACAGATTTGGATGGAAGGCTGCCAACCAATCAAGCGATGAGCTAAAGAAGAAGAAACCGAATAATCGTCGATACTGGTGGAGTAACTCAGGGTTCCCAAAGTGCCCATGAACAACCCTCGGACAAGAGTATTTTAGGGAATTAGCTCACATTATTATAGAGTGAACTACATGTGAGATTCCGGATTTGATCTTCGGTGTCAACTCTGAACGTTGGCACTCTTTGAATTTCCACAGGTTGAGTTGTCAATGTTCTTCATCAAGTCTCCAGTTGGATTCAAGTTGGTTTTCATTTTGTCAGTTCGTTAAAAGTAAAGTAAGTTTCTTACAAATTATTGGCGTTTCAGAAGATTCTAAGAATCACAACTATAGTTCTTCAAAAAATAATAATTATATTATACACAAACACTGTTCACCAGTTCACACGAGAATATTTCAGTCAACCTCTTATCAAAATATACAAGAAATTAGGTTATACTACAATATCATCTACCATAGAGAAAAGATAGCCTAAGATCATGCTATCTTTTCTCTATGCATCTAATAGCCTCGAACTCAACAGCTGTCCATGATGCCACATACCATCTTCCAGAGGTAATCGATCCAGGATCCCAATGCGTCATCCTCTGCAGCAAAGGACGACGTGACCCGCTGTCAGGACATCCTTTTGCGCCGGGCGTCGACCTCGTTGGTTGACCAGGTGTCCTTAATGAGGTCGGCCGCTTTCTCGCCGATCATGAAGACGATGGCGTTGGTGTGCCCCGCCGGGATGACCGGCATGATGGAGGCGTCGACCACCCGGAGACCCTGGATGCCGTACACGCGTAGCTGGGGGTCGACCACTGCCTCGGGGTCCGAGGGTGGGCCCATTTTGCACGTACCTGAATGAGAGAAACGGGTTATCAATCAGTTAAAACATACGATTTTCCGTTCAAATCTAATGAACGTTCAAATCCAAGAACAATAGACTATTTCGTGCGGCTAATTCCGTCAATTGTCCCAGTGAAATGGGGTTTGGACGCTTCTGTGCCCTCATGTGATGGTGTTTTACCAGTGTAGACACGAAAATAGTCCGATGGAAATTGCAACAGTTCAGTGCAACATTGCAAATGAGAGTTTATCAATGTTGTCCAAAGCTAATTACAAATGAGAATTAATTATTTTTCTCATAATACACCTGACGATTTGACGTCTAATGGTTCGGGGGGGTTAGAGGTGTGATGAGGGGGAACCTCATCTGTTTCAATTTCCATCGAACTATGATTCACCATAAAGCGGAAGCTACTATTGATACTGTGACAGTAACTATACAACCAACTGTGAAAAATATTGACTGGTTATATTATATAACTTGGCTATATATAGTTACTGTGGCCCCTGTGTGCAGGGTGCAATGTAATTGATTAAACAATCCCTCATATGTTACTGGAGCACAGCATAGTTTTTCTTAAATGAGAGCTTATCCACTACCTCCGTAAAAAAACCTTAGTGCATACGTGTGACGTCAGCACAGGTAGGGCTCCTACGCCAATAAAAACACTTTTTGTGTAGTTGAGAAGTTGATATTGTGGTAATTATTCATATTGAATGAAAAAGACTAAGAAATTGATTCCTGATGTTTTTGAAAATTTCTTAGTCTTTTTCATTCAATAAAAACACTATCTGATATAGATCAGCTGAAATCAACGGATTTTTATTGGTGTAGGAGCCCTACCTGTGCTGCCATCACACGAATGCACAACGGCTTTGTTTACGGAGGTGGTGGTTTACCACAACATAAATTGAATCAGTATGGTCAATAATTATTATGAATTTCATGGACAACTTTCGATAATTTGAAGAAGTTTTTTTTTTGTGTTTTTGGCAAATAATAGTATATTTCGCACCTAGAGCAGAAAATGAGATTTTTCCAGCTCGAAATCGGTTTTCAAGTCCGAGGCCGTAGGCCGAGGACTAGAAAAGATTGAGAGCTGGAAAAACATTTTTGCCCGTGGTGCGAACGATATTTTTCGCCAAACTACAGGTATTGCTGACAAAATAAATAAAGAATACAAAATAAAGAATACTCGTTAAGCTATCGTACCTATCTCTTGATTTTAGTGGTAGAAGATTTGCAGTCAGGATTTCAGATTCTTTTAAAATTTCACTTGGAATACCACAGTCATCTTCAAGCATTTTTGAAAATTCGGAATGCACTAATCAACAATAAATAATTGAATAAAACTGGTTGCGAAGCGAATTAGTTTGATTCGAAACTGGAACTGAAATTATGGCGACTTCAGCACTGATGATGAAAGTGGACACTCGCCCGATCTAGCGGATGACTTATTAACTACTTCCATGAGCGGCTGGAAAGAGACAACTTTCTGGGCTAGACAGAAAAGAAACCCTTTTCTGACGTCGTCTGCAAACAAGGTCTTTCAGATCTACGTAGGGACTGGAAAACAGCTGCTTTCTGTGCAGTGTGGCGAAAAAGGTTTTTTGAAGAAAAACAATGAAATTATTTTCGTTTTATTTTCATGATCAATTTATAATGATATATTATGAGTATGGACTATAATGAATGAAGAGGACTGGTTACCGGATTGATGTTGTAGATTAGTGGTGATGTGGCGAGCGGTACAAGCCCAATACTCGTCCGAGGCGAAGATGAGCGACGCACATCCTGGGAAAGGGTTGCGCAGCAACTGGGTGGCGTACTTTGCGAACGGCTCTGTCTCTGTTATGCGCACTGCCTGTTCAACACAATGAAACACATTGATCAGTGACGAAATCAGGAGCCAGTATTTGAACACAGTATTTTTCATCAATTTTCTCATTCAATAAAATGAAAAAACAACTTGATATTGGTACAACCACTGATCTATTGAAACATTTTGAGAAACTAGCCTTCGTTGTTACACCAATATGACATTCATCCCTAATCCATTTTCACTAATCCTCAACTAGTTACCCCCTGGGTTGGAGAACTCACTCATGAATACTGTTGTATTGTAATCTTTGAAACCCGAAACTTTTAATTATACAGATTGGTGAAAATTATTGAAACAGCGTAATATTCCTTTAACAAACATAATTTGACAGTAGGTTTCATTGGGTATCCTATTTGAAATGGAAAATAATTACTCTGTCGCTTCAACATCTTCGACCCTCATATGAATCCAAATTAATTTTCTTTAAATGAGAAGGTGGTCATGATTTCAATGCACAGTTCCAAGAGAGAATGAATGAAGAAAACCGCACATTGATATCTCAACCCGAATCAGTTTGTAGATGTAAAAGTAATGCATTATGTTGTATATCACCAGCTGAAATCATGTGTCAGCGTATGAAGGACTGTCTGTGTGCTAGCTCCCAAATAGCCTCAGCTAATGTTATGAATCGATGGAAAATCTGTAGTAATTGCATGTAATGAATTCTTCAGCCTACGAAATGATAAATAGCAACAATTTTTTTCTTATGCAATTTAAATGCTATTTTTATATCCTGAAAAAGGTCGAAGGAGTGAGTCAATTTTGTTGTCCAACGAACTCGACCTGTAAAAAGGTTCCTGTAATTGGTGTTCAAAATTTGAAACTGATTGATTAATTCTTTCAAAAGTTATTGTAGATACAAACAGACGGACAACGACTTCGGCCTTCAGTAAGTTAAAAGTGAGAACTCGCTAACGCTCCTTCAACTAGTGTGCAACAGTGTAGCTGACTATGTATCGACGTTTAACCAAAACTTGATAGCTAAACTTCTCATTTGTTTCAGTATCACAAGTAATGGTCAAAATAGGGTGCTTGATGAACTGAAACTTGACGAAATGAGACCCTTCCACCTCTTGTAAACTGAAAACTCATTGAACATTGTCACGTTATTCTTTATATTTAAATAACGATTAGCCTCCTGCTTGGCATCAGTCGGTAGAGAATGAAATATTGATATATAATTATAAAAAATTAGGTCGTGGTTTTTCAATAGAATACAGTCTCAAAAATCTTTATAGGCTCAGGTATGATCTTCCCCTATAACTCTTGTAATTCCTTAAAAAAATAAATATATATAAATATGATACTTATACTATAGTGTTGAGGAATTAAAATAAATTGCACACCATAAACAATTTGATACATATATTAACAAATAATGCAAAAAAAATAGATCAAGGCAAAAAATATAAAGAGCGATAAAAATATATAATATAAAAATAGAACAGTAATTGAAATCAGTAAAATATCACAGGCTAAACATTATATTCGAAATTTATAGCATGAAACGTTAACATGTGCCTTTATGTTAAAATCATATACATCCTTTTGCATGTAGCTGCGATATGAGCTTGCTAATACTTGTCGACTTGGACAATTCAATTAAAAATATGTTCCTTAAGATCGACTTGATAAATTGGCAACTAATAATCCAAATATATATATTAAATTCTCTAGTATCTAGTAGATTTCTTTGTATTGAATATATATTTAATCTCAGGGTGCAAGATTCGGCACCTGATGGAATAAGTAGAGCAATTCATCTAGTGAATTAGAGCTACAACAAATTATCGCAAATTATTACAAAAATTAATGATCATATGCATATGTTTAATAGCCTAGACTTTATACTTCTTTGATTCAATAGAATTTTCAGAAATGTACTGATTCATTTACTCCTTTAATAAAATACCTTTAATACTATATTTACTTGCGCAAGTATTTTTTATTAAATTCTTAATTCATAAGAAAACCCTTTCGACGAGCTAGCTTTGATTATTAGATAAATTTGAAGCACTAAGGGCGCCCATCACTAATTCAATATTTCTCACTCACGTGTCGAAATCTTCTTATAAGCCGCCGATGTCGATCCAACTCCTGGTGGTCCTGGGATATGGTAGCCGGAATCGTCTCTTCCAAGGGGTTACAAAATTATTTGAAATTGAAAATGACTTCTGCTTTATAAGAGCATCACAAAGTCTTTTAAGAAATTTAATAATTCAATCTAACTTTAGCTTTTACAAGTTATAGCAAGGTATTACGCTCTAAAATATTTAGGGTCCTCTCATGGTGGCATTTGGCTGGCGAGTCTCGGTTCTCCTTCCTCAATTTTTTCAATTCTTCTTTCCGACTTTCAAATTAACATAAAATTTGAATATCCTAGTCCTCCGCCATTTAAGGTTCAAATAGATCGTACAAAAATATCAAATTATTACTTAGGTTGTGTGTTTAATAATTTCTTTGCCTTCGGGCCATCTCTATAACATAGACTATACAATAATTTAACATAAATCCCAACATTTATAGAAATATATATACATATTTTTGAATTGGCATACTATTGCCGCCTATTAACTGCCATTGTGCTATTGGTGCATGCAAATTGTTTCAGTATTCATGCGCTTGTTAACCTCCTATTTCCTGAATACACTTAATTATTTTTATTAGGTTTTTTAAGTATGCTCTCTACATGCTAGTTAATATTCTATATACTAATATTTATTTCATGCTTCCTAATAGTTAGCCACGTGACCATTTGTTCTTTCAAATCGCATACCGTTTTGCTGCAATAGATCTCTGCCAAGGGGTTTGGTCAGATTCTACGTTGCTCGATTTGGTCGATCGTTAGGTCGCCGATCACTGAATGTATATACCTAACCTCAACCTTCAAAATATTTTATATAATAATATATTTATTAGCAAAAAATTCTTTCAATTCCTTTTTAGGTTATTGTACCGTTTAGCCAGAACAAGCTGATGCTATCTAATCTTTATTTTTATCTCATTGGCGATATTAGCCAGTTATTTTAATCAGACCTATTCGTACTTCAGCTAGGGATTTTTATCTACCCAAATTTCAAATACATTACACGCGCCCCTGGATTTGAATTCAAAATATTTGAGAATCACAATGTTTTTAATGAAAATCCACCCTTCAATACATCGATATTTTCCATACTTTATTTATAAATTATACTCTCAGACTTTTATCACAGTTTGCAGATCTATCTGCTGCACCTCCTTAGGCCTCTATCACATACAATAACAATTCTCCTCCTCAACACACAAAAAATATCCTAAATATAATCCCCTAGACACATTCCTCCTTGCAACGCTTAGAACATAGTATTTTCAAATTCGCCGCTCGCAGGGCCGCCAACCTAACAACACACATTTCTTGATTCTCATAATTGATTCTTTTCAGACATTAATTTCGATGTACAAAACTTCTGGGCTTATATTTTATAGTAATTCCTAGGTCTTAATATAAGTAATTTTCTATACATCAGGTACAATACTTTTCTTTTTCTTTTGCTAATGGCTCTTTGGTTTTGGGTAACTAGCATTCACTTTAGGTTTTTTCGGTAACAAACATGGCATAACTAACGGTAATAAATATAAAACATATAAATAAATATACTAACACTGATAAATATAATAAATAACAGTAAGAAATAACATTTTTGGGTTACAGTACTTCTTTTTATAATCATATGTTGAGCGCTACATTCGATTCAGGTGGCTTTGGCCAGCTGACTGCTTGTTCTACATTTATACTGCTTACGTCATAACTGGTTGTCGAAACTCGCAATTAACCTAACTGCTCAATTTTTTCTCTTTAAAGGTAATTTACAAATTTTAAATATTCTATCCCCGCTTGTGTCCTTTTTTATTTGATGTAATTAATTTAATTACATAATTAAAAATTATTCTTTTGCTTGTTGCAGGCTTTGGACAGTTGGGAGAAATAAAAACATCGGATTGTTAACACGAGGTTGCTTCATCAATATTAAATTTATTAAGAAAGGTCAGTAATTGGCTTGATAGTGGTGTTTTCCTTTGATTACTTATCATATTTATTTCAAATTTGACGATATAGCATGTAGAAATGTTGTGATTTACTTGCATCTTCTTGCATTCTGTTTGTTGACATGATTTAGGCCGGTTAGGTTATCTGCTATCCGTTGGTGAGGCTGTCCTAATTGATAATTTATCTTCATGAATATAAAACCCCGGTATTTTGTGTATTCTTTCAAACAATTCCTTACTTCATTTATGATAATTCCTTTTAATCCATTCTTTTTCCAATCATCCTGCACTCTTAACTCATCCTTCCTTTCATTTTCGTTTAAAATTCTCGATTTCAGTTCTTTATAAATTAGTAGGCTCACAACAACAAACATTCTTGTAATATTAAATTCCCAATCATCAATAGTAGATTCATTTAACAACAACAATACAGTATTTTTCATCCTATCCACAACACAGTCTTTTATTAATATCACAGCCATCATAACAAACATTAAACACCATATCCAAACATTTATCATCTTTTCAATAGCATAATATCCAGGTACTTTCACTTTCTTAATATTATTTTTTAATTCTTCCAATCTTATTAGCCACCGTTTATCCTTTATCAAACTCAATACGTAGTCCACTTTATTATTATCATCCATGCATGTTTCGGTTTTATCCCATTTATTTGATCCGTTTTTCCGGTCACATTGCTGATTGGCTCTCTTGAAGCGTATGTGCCACGGATGCATGCCGTCGGCTTCCTCCTGTCCTCCTCGGTGTCGGTCCGGTGTCCTCCTTTGCCCCTTGAAGCGTGCATGCGGCCGGTATGCGCACGGGCGGTTCCTCCGTTTCTTTCGCTTCTTTCGCCTCTGGGCCTTGCGATGCTGGTACCTCTTCTCCTGAATGCCATCCTCTCCATCCTGATGTCGACCGTCCGGTGTCCTCGGGCGCTTTCGTCTCCGGGCCTTGTGGTGGGCGCTCCTCCGGTCCTGCATGTTGTCCTCTCGGTCCGGGTCCTTTGTCTGCTGTGGGGTCGAATGATGCGCGGGTGTGGTGTGCAGGTACATGGTGGCGGTCTCCTCCTGGCGATTGTTTGGGTTCTCCGGCGGTGATTGGTCTTCGGTGGGGAATAGTATGCTTAATATGGGTTGATGTTTGCGGGTTGTTTTAATTTCATGGTGGGCGGCGGTTTTTGGTGTTGGTTTCTGTGTTTTTTGTTGGTTTAATCCTGTTGCATGCGCTAATGTATAATTTGTGCTTACTTGTTGAGGTGGCGGTTTGTAATTTCTGTTGTAATTATTCTGAGTGTGACCATCATTTGAGTTTAATCGATCACGGCCATCGTAGTAATTCCTGCGGTTGCTCTGCTGGGCGTAATGGTTGGTTGTGCGATTTTGAAAATTTTCATTATTCCAGTTACCATTTTGCTTGTGCTCATAGCGGCATTCAAATTGAGGGGCAGATCGGTAGCGATCATATGATACCGGTTCATAATTTTGGGTGTTATACTGATTACTTTTTGAGTTATGTTGATTCTGTGTGTATCTTTGGTCTGAACGGTGGTTTGACATTGCCATCACAGACTGTATGCCATATAAATGATTTATCAGCTGTTTGCAATCAGTAATGGGTTGTGTGGCGAGTGCCATTCTAACTTGATACGGTAGTTTCTTCAGAATAATACTTGCTAATGCCGATTCGTTAATGGGCTCGCTCAATTGAGAATTTTTGAACTGTAGGGCAGTGACGAAAGTGGTACATGCACCGTCTAAGTTAGGGTTGAAATTGCATGATATGATGTCCGCTAGCACGTCCAACTGTTTACTTCTGCTCCAATACTGTTCCAGGAAGACAGCTACAAACTCATCCAATGATGTAAATTCATGGACTCTACTCCGAAAGAACATCAGGGGTTCGCCAATCAATAAACTAGTCAAACGAAGACGCCACATGCTCCAAGAGGTAGGTGCAAGAGTTTGTACTAATTTTATCTGATCAATGAATGGTTGAGGTTGCAAATGGCGATCAGTATTATCAAATTTACCCAGTCCTTGCAATATACTATGTGAGTTGATGTTATCTGCTTGAATTCCTTGAGGTCTTTGTTGGATATGATTTTCTAATGCTGTTATTTTTTCCTGTGCCATCTGCCATTGACTATTATGTGTAATTTTATTAGCATTTATTTCTTGATCTAATTGAGTCAGAGTGGATTTTTGAATTAGTAGAGTTCCATTTGAAGCTTTACAGAATTCTGTGTTTTGATTGATGCTACCTTGCAGTTGGTTCATTTTTGTGGACATATTAATCTGTTTATTTTGTATTTCTTTAATACTGTTAATATTTTTGCCAACTGTAGTTGTTAAATTTTGATTGGCAACGGTAATTTGTTTGTTGATTTCTTGATGGCAATTGGCCTGAATGTTATTTGTTAAATCCTGAATGGGTGTAGTGATTTGTGTGGTTAGGTTATCTATCCTTTCGTTGAGTTCACAGGTAACCGTATCCAACCTTTCCGATAATCCTGCCGTAACTTTATCCTGACTTTCTTTCTGTAGATTTATCATTGCTTTTAATTCTTCCCTATGATTCTCTACTTTAGTCTCAATAGTATCCAACCGTCGTTCTACTGATTTTATAGCACCTGCTGTCTCTTTCATGCCTTGTTCCACTGTTTGCTTATTTGCCTCTTTTATTGCCACATTCTCTTTTTTAATCTCCTGCATCATATTATCCATTGTGTTTTGTAACATAATGTTGAACATACTGCTAGTTTGTTCCATTATTACCTTTTTAAATGGATCTAGCTCTGTGACTGAAAATAGACTTTGTTTGCTCAGATGTGACTCGGCCTCTGGAGATGCGGGTTCTGCAGGCTGCTCCTCGCCCCCTTCAAAGTTGATCTCTGCTATCCGTTGATTCAATGGTGTGTCAGCGGCGTCGATTCGAGTGGATGATAGAGGTTGCAGACCTTGTGGATCGAAGACTATCGACCCGACACTTCCTGGTTCCCTTTCTCGTGGCGTATTGGCATCTACCATGGTGGGGTTTGATGTGCTGGGAGTCGACAAAGTGGGATCTGTGCAACCGCCGTACATATATGAAACTTCAGAGTTTGCGGGAGTGTGATTCATTGTCAAATATGATAAATGCTAATTAAAAAAGTGATAAATAATAAGCGAAAATGCTTAAAAAAGAGACACAAACCGGGACTTACAGTGAAACAGTTATGTGCAAAGTGTTTGGATATCCAAAAAATAAGGTATTTATACTTAAGTTTTTTATAATGCTCTAGCGCCCCCAATATTTAATATTAATTCCTGACTAGTTTACAGACTGTGACTTATTTTCCAACCGGCTTAAATACATAATATATTCTTGACTAGAAAGTAATAGCAGTTTAGGCTTATAAAATATAATCTCTCTCTATAAAACATATATTTTTTACAATAACAATAATATAAAATTTTCTTTAAAACATATAATTTCTCTTTATTTAAAGCTATTGATTCCCCAAAAAGTAATACAAAGTTTACTTCGCCTGTTTTCCTCAATACTCATATAAGTTATCTATAATTTCATTATCCATCCACGACAAATTTTAATATAACTAGACTTGTCTTTCATTATTATCTTCAATATGGGTATTGACTTAATTTCAAATAATTATTTAATGAGCTCAGCTCTCATCATCAGTCCCACGTTGGTACGGCATGTTTTATGTCACGTTATTCTTTATATTTAAATAACGATTAGCCTCCTGCTTGGCATCAGTCGGTAGAGCATGAAATATTGATATATAATTATAAAAATTAGGTCGTGGTTTTTCAATAGAATACAGTCTCAAAAATCTTTATAGGCCCAGGTATGAGCTTCCCCTATAACTCTTGTAATTCATTAAAAAAATAAATATATATAAATATGATACTTATACTATAGTGTTGAGGAATTAAAATAAATTGCACACCATAAACAATTTGATACATATATTAACAAATAATGCAAAAAATAGATCAAGGCAAAAAATATAAAGAGCGATAAAAATATATAATATAAAAATAGAACAATAATTGAAATCAGTAAAATATCACAGGCTAAACATTATACTCTAGATTTATAGCACGAAACGTTACCATGTGCCTTTATGCTAAAATCATATACATCCTTTTGCATGTAGCTGCGATATGAGCTTGCTAATACTTGTCGACTTGGACAATTCAATTAAAAATATGTTCCTTAAGATCGACTTGATAAATTGGCAACTAATAATCCAAATATATATATTAAATTCTCTAGTATCTAGTAGATTTCTTTGTATTGAATATATATTTTATCTCAGGGTGCAAGATTCGGCACCTGATGGAATAAGTAGAGCAATTCATCTAGTGAATTAGAGCTACAACAAATTATCGCAAATTATTGCAAAAATTAATGATCATATGCATATGTTTAATAGCCTAGACTTTATACTTCTTTGATTCAATAGAATTTTCAGAAATGTACTGATTCATTTACTCCTTTAATAAAATACCTTTAATACTATATTTACTTGCGCAAGTATTTTTTATTAAATTCTTAATTCATAAGAAAACCCTTTCGACGAGCTAGCTTTGATTATTAGATAAATTCGAAGCACTAAGGGCGCCCATCACTAATTCAATATTCTCACTCACGTGTCAAAATCTTCTTATAAGCCGCCGATGTCGATCCAACTCCTGGTGGTCCTGGATATGGTAGCCGGAATCGTCTCTTCCAAGGGGTTACAAAATTATTTGAAATTGAAAATGACTTCTGCTTTATAAGAGCATCACAAAGTCTTTTAAGAAATTTAATAATTCAATCTAACTTTAGCTTTTACAAGTTATAGCAAGGTATTACACTCTAAAATATTTAGGGTCCTCTCATGGTGGCATTTGGCTGGCGAGTCTCGGTTCTCCTTCCTCAATTTTTTCAATTCTTCTCTCCGACTTTCAAATTAACATAAAATTTGAATATCCTAGTCCTCCGCCATTTAAGGTTCAAATAGATCGTACAAAAATATCAAATTATTACTTAGGTTGTGTGTTTAATAATTTCTTTGCCTTCGGGCCATCTCTATAACATAGACTATACAATAATTTAACATAAATCCCAAACATTTATAGAAATATATATACATATTTTTGAATTGGCATACTATTGCCGCCTATTAACTGCCATGTGCTATTGGTGCATGCAAATTGTTTCAGTATTCATGCGCTTGTTAACCTCCTATTTCCTGAATACACTTAATTATTTTTATTAGGTTTTTTAAGTATGCTCTCTACATGCTAGTTAATATTCTATATACTAATATTTATTTCATGCTTCCTAATAGTTAGCCACGTGACCATTTGTTCTTTCAAATCGCATACCGTTTTGCTGCAATAGATCTCTGCCAAGGGGTTTGGTCAGATTCTACATTGCTCGATTCGGTCGATCGTTAGGTCGCCGATCACTGAATGTATATACCTAACCTCAACCTTCAAAATATTTTATATAATAATATATTTATTAGCAAAAAATTCTTTCAATTCCTTTTTAGGTTATTGTACCGTTTAGCCAGAACAAGCTGATGCTATCTAATCTTTATTTTTATCTCATTGGCGATATTAGCCAGTTATTTTACTCAGACCTATTCGTACTTCAGCTAGGGATTTTTATCTACCCAAATTTCAAATACTTTACAACATCTAGCAGCAGAATATACTGTGGAGGCAGTGAGTATAGAATGTAACTACATTCTGATTAATTAGAAGTGATACTGAACTAATTCCATTAATATATTAAAGTTTTTTATTTATTGTGATTCATTTAGAGTATAAAATCAACCTTCAAAATTCAAAATTTTAAATCATCATTTCTGGACCGAAAATCAAGTGACGAAGCAGTGTGTGACTATATAACCTTATCTTTTGGACAACATTAACATTTTATCAAAATTTTTGGAGAGAAATAGTACAGGCTTAGCCTAGTTTTTCCTCCAATGTCATAATTGTATTATGAGTATAGTATTTTATACAATAAATAAATAAATGAATATATCAAATATTAATTACATAGAATGTAATTACATCCTATACTCACTGGTGGAAGGAGCTATGAATCATTGGTTAACCTACAGAAGGCTAACCTAACAAGATAGCTCATCCCCACAGTAGGCAGAGCATCCAAACTACAGACAACATATATATCTTTGATCAATAATCTTTAATACTAGAGATGAAAAAGCATGAATGAACAGCAACGGGAGAGGAAAGGCATCAAATTACTAACTCGTGTTTTATTGGCGTTTAATTCATAGGTTATCTCTCTGGTCATTGAGGAAAATTCAGAGGATGGATCAAACTCAGCTGATTGTTGAACAGAGTAAATTTTAATCCTAATTAGTGTTTTTCCGTACCAAATCACTAACTTTTTCACAAATGCTGAGTGGGCATACCAAGTTTTAATTAGATTAATGACGTAGGTACTCATTTGATTTGTTTGATATTTGTTTTTAAAATATTTTCATCTCGATTACATGTTCTGCAATGTATTTCAGGACAAAATTGAGTCTCTGTATCACAACTTTATCTATGAATGATTTTATTTCAATTTCTTCAATCACATCATTGAATTGACTTTGTTTATTGTTATTTCACATTATGATATGCATAATCCTATTGCGAAATTGGAATTGAATATTTGTAATCAATCGATATTCATGGAAAAATTACATCCAATGATTGAATTCCGAAGATTATCGTCTGGAGTAGAGAACAAGAAAAGGCACTAGTGACATTTTGAAATGTGAATAAATTATTCCAATTTTTACCATTTTAGTACACAAGGAAACATCTCCTGCGATGCTGTGTTATGCTGTTGTTGGAATCCTCTTATGTGATTAAAAGTTGAATAGAGGCAAAAAGTTAGTAAAATGGTTTTCATAAGTGAGAGAGGGAGTCCATGTTTATCGTTGAGCTGGAGAGAAATGTTGACAGGAGAGTCAGAGAAAAAACCTGCATTTTGTTCTACTACTAAGGAGGCTATTCCGAGTAAAGTGAACTTGAAAATGTTCACTTGAACTTGAAAGTGAACTTCAAAATTACAAATTTTCTAAGGTTTCGGATAATATCTCTACTCCCGTGAACTCGAGATAGAGAAGAGAGAAATATTTGTGGAATGTAATGCATGTATGTACAGTAGGCTACATAAATAATTATTATTATTCATACAGTATAATAGAAATAATAAAGACCCAAAAAGTCCAACAACTATTTGTCGAACAGCTCAATGAATTATCTCACAATTTTCTTGAAGAAGTAATTAATTTATTCATTCAATTAAAAGACAGAGAGCTCTCAAACACATAATAAAATAGATCCACTTGATCAAATCCATCCCTCGAAAGTCTTTAACTCGACCATGTAGACAACAAATTTTCAAAACAGCATCTTCTACTGAATTTAGCATTCTTCATCCCTGTAAAAATGACCAACCTTCAATTGACCTTGAGGTTGAGAAATACTCGACTGTTGCACTCAACTCTGATCTCCATATTTTTTATCGTTGATCCACACAATTTTCATCCTTGACCCCATTATCTTCACCCTCAACCATAAAGAAGAGAAATAGCCGAAACAGAATCATTTTTTGAAGCATACTTCTGCATTCCTCTCTATTCAGTATGCTTCGAACATTTCGGTTGGCAGAGGAAATAAAAAATGTGAATTCTTTCGTTTATCATTCGGAGCAGGTCGCTTTGGACTGACATCCTGTTTTGCTGCAATTTATTCAAATTTCTTTGCATGTGAATGAATGCTGGCTAGTGGCTACTTTGGAGATGGAATGAAATAAATAAGTTACTGTTGATGTCATCAGAGCAGTTTGAACGACACAAACGCTCCCGGAATTATTTATTTAGAAGTTATCCACTTCTATTTTGATCCTGCACGGAATCTTTTTACAACATCGTTGCTGGAATTCATTGGTTATTCACTCTTTTTCAAACCTGATTATAATTATTTTTACAACAGTGTTGTTTCTTGTTTCCTATGGAGTTGAACAGGTTGTATGGAATAATTTGTCATATTGACGACACACAACTGATGAATTCAGAATAAATGAGAGCAGTTGAGGTAGGTCGACACAAGTTTATTGATTTGAGGAATTTATCAGAGATTTGGGATGGGTTGCTCACTCGATTTTCCGAACTACTTTTCATGTTGTAAATACGTATTTCAATGGGATAAATAAATAATGATATTGTTAGAATTCGAAGGGCTTCAATAAAATTAGGTCGAACTAATTATTTATCATGTCGATCTCACGGTTCACTTATATATTAGAATCAACTAAGATAGGTCAAAGTGACATATTTTGATTTATTTATCTCAGAGGTGAACATTGAAATCTCAATGATAGAAAATTATATCCACTGTACCATAGAATGGGATCGAATGAGAGAAATGTTTACTGATCCAATCCAGGAATGGAGTTGGATTTTAACTGCTAACAATATAGGTAATAGGCAAAAATTGAACAAGATAGAAATAACAAATATATCCCACCTATTCAATTTGATTTTAATGTAGTTATAAAATATGAAATATAGTTTTGGATTTTTTTTGAATGATACGAAATTCCAACTCGATATTCTTCAAAATTTGAAATTGTTCATTTTGAAAATTACGCAATTTCAAAATGTCCGTGCAGTTGTATTCTTGATGTTTTTGGAAAACGATTATTCAGACCAAATGAAGATGAACTTGATTATCAGGATTGTTAATATATCAAATTCTAGAAGTAAGATACCTTGGGAAATAATATATGTGAAATCTGAAAATGAAATCTATTGTAGCAAAACAATAAAATGACGAATGAAATCAAAAATCTCTATGGCGTTAAAATCCTTAAATTACAATGCATATAATCCATTCAACTAACCCAGTTACAAACACCTAATATTAGAACCCAGTATTTCTGAGTTCAACTACTATAAAATGAGCAGTGGTTACTAATGACAGTGATTAGACGATTCCATACAGAAAAGCAAGTGCAAGGAATGTCTGGTAACCAATGATTAAGAAGTTGAGATTCATGAAGTAGAGTCGGCTTGGTTCCACATTTTTTTAAATGCATAAAGCTGTTATAATTTTATGTTAGCTCACTCGATATAACGATAAAAGGAATACATTTTTGAAGCGAAGTGGAATTATTGCCTGGCAAACAATTATTAAAAAGCTTAAATTCATGAAATTTAATTTGCTTCCAGAAATAAAGATTTGACGAAGCTGTTATGATTTTGAGTTAGCACACGTCATATATTCAATATATACGTCAATATCTAGAACAATTATTGTAATTCAAGTATATTTGCACAATTGTGCAAAATTTCGGGCAATTTCTTTTCCTGTAATGAGAACATGTAAGACCGGTTAAGAGTTCAGGAAGAAGTAAATGATAAGTGCCACAAGCAGGTCTATTGCTCAACAAAAATCTGGATTCTAGAGTTCAATCCTGCTCTCAAAATTGAGTCTTATTTAATGTTCTAGTCAAGTGCAATAATTGGCATGATAAGAGCTACCTACTAAACTGATGAGGAAGTAGCTTAAGATAGTTTTATTATAATTATGCTCACTGCTCAATATGAGCTGTACCGTAGTTGAGCTCATTTCAACGATCCTCTTTGTACAAAATATCCTCATACCAAGTGTTTTTCATGATCTGTACTTTTGACTCCAACTGATTAGGCTCAATGACAATGTTCTCCAGCTTTCATGAGGGCGAATGATCGTCAGTTGATCATAATAGTAGAATAAAATCATTATTTTGCGGCTGAAAAGTAAATTCGATCCTCTAGTTTCCAGTCAGAAAAGAGAAGGATAGATTTTTTGCTGAGGATGGTCTTGACAATAGCTCAAGGCTTATGCATGTATTATGATAAAATCAATCCTCTCTCTACAAAAACGTGTCTCATCCTCGTTCGTGAGATGATGTGGAAATTCGAAAAAAAGATGTTTCAACTCATTCGCTACAGGCTCAGGCTTATAGAATACCGGTATACATTTGTTTCTATCTCAAAGGATAAATTAATTTTATCGTATCAGTAGAACCAATTCCTTGAAAGAACAATACTAGATTCTACAGTTCTGATAGATTAACTCAATCTACGTTAATGGAGGATTATATTTTTCAAATTCTTCCAATAAAAATAATATTCTTATATGTGAGATACAAAAAAATGTTATTTGCTACTATTTTTCAAATAGATTAACCAGTTTGTGTATTTCTGTGTTTAAAGAAAACCACTTGATTCAATAAAAAAATATTCGAGTAGCCCTGGAAGATA